>NC_086284.1:138999405-139257756 GCF_963924245.1 Chroicocephalus ridibundus | reverse complement strand
AACCCGGAAATAAATGCCAGGGCTTGTCAGCAAAAACTCAACCATATTCAACAAAAAAATTAAACAACCAAATGTGACAACAACAAAAGAATCTAAGTAACTTCCATGCGTGCAATCTATTAAAACCTTTTTAATGAAGTATTTGAGTTTCTTCAAAATAAGTTGTACATAAGGCTAGAAGTAACTTTCCAACAGCTGTCAAATTCTACACAAGTAATTTGAAAAAGCTGAAGTCTAGCTGCCACCCTAGATAAATCCCCACAGCATCTTTCAAAATTGCAGCTGTTCCTTTTATAAAAGATACTGCTTCTGCTTTAAAATGAACACCACATACTATTGCATATTCAAAAATTGAAAGTCTACGGCTAATTTACGTGGCAGCATGTTTAAATAGCTCCCAGAGGAAAAGTGGTAATATTTTCTGCCGACTTTGTTTATTCCAATGTTTTATTGGAGTCCCCTACTGTCAGACAACGTGATCTATATACTTACTTGCAGTAAAGACAATGGCCCTTTTTTCCCCACCGGAAAAGATAAGAACACAATAACAAGACTTGGTAGGTTACGTCATATAAGTGATACAAAAATACAGTTTGCCAAAAGATATTTGAGTTTTCTTAATATCATAACGTTAACAAATAAAATGCACTGCAGAATTCCTTTTATTTGAATTTTGAAGTTCAAATGTCAAACAAAAAACGTCACAATTGAGAGATGTTCTCAACTGGACTATCCTTCAATCAGCCACAAATTCAACTAAATACAGACGTAACGATGACATAGGGTGAGACTGAAAGGTAGTGGTACAAGGCTAATAAGACACAGAAGTTATGCCACTCGAGAGAAAGGAAGTAACGGAATTTGGAAGAAGTCCAGCTCCGCATTTCTGTCAAACTGTTGTGCACGAGTCCATAAGCAACATCTCAAACTCTGTAACACCGGCAAAAATGCTAATGTGAGGCCACATGGCCCTAGCAGACGAGAGCAACTAGTCTAGCAGACTGCTGGCAATCATCTGACGTTTTTTCAAAAAACATATCGTACCTCCTATGTCTGGCACTCACAGCTTTAATTATAGCTTGCAACAAAAACTCTGATGCTATGGTATCTCTCTGCACGTATATGCTCATCATTCAGCAGTCCAGTTAGCTGCGCTAAAAATCACTTGAATGGACATATTGTTTTATTACAGATAAATTTTTTTAAAAATATCAATACAGACTGCAAGGCAAAGTTCGAGATACCTTCCCGCTTGACTTTGAAAATGTGCTCAGGGTGTAGCTGCAGTGTTGTGACTGAGTACGCAAACATTTTTATGACCCTGTGCTTTGCTGCTCTCTAAGTTCCTCTAACGTGCAAAACCAGGCTCTGATAGTTTGAATATTTTGACATTTTGTTTCAACAGAGATGAATGTGTAAAGTCTAGTCACAAGGAGAATACACACATATTTTTACTAGAAGCCACACAATTATAAAACTCTCCTTCAGTAATATGTCTGCTTGCACTTCTTTTTGCCCTGCAAATTTCAACCTGTTGGGCAAATCTTTGCGTCTTTTAGCAAAAGCAGAGATTACTACACCACACATTGCCTGATGTGAACCTAGCCCACTGAGCTACTACACATTTTAAAGCAGATCTAGTTCAAAAAAAAAAGTCTGAAAAGTCTGCCCTGGGTATATTTAAGTACAGCTGCTACTAACAAGAAAATGCAAGATTTACAAACATGAAACTAAGCTCTGAAGAAGCTGTATGTAGAAAAGACAGCCTAGAAGAAATGAACAACATAAACACACTGTTGTGATCGTGCATTTCTTCTGATTTGAAAGAAGCCGCCTTCCTCATCTCTGGTCCAAAATATAAAGACCATTTTGCATGGGGAAGCTTGCAGATGGTTTTGTGCTGTGACCCGTATTTCTCTGGGGAACGGGCAGATATAGTGCAATTCACATAAAATCATCTGTTACGTCTTAAGAAAGAACATGAGAAACCTCTTTCTCTAAACATATTATGTCATCAAATTCTGCTGCTTCTGGTAGACCTATCAGTTGGAGAAGCTTAGCGTGAAACTGATTTTCAATGGCTTCTTTTTATTGCCGATTATACCATCCATACTCCTAGATAGTTCTTTATTGAGCTTTACCCAAGAGCTTTGGCTAAACTCTCCATTCTCTTCTCTTGCAGATTCTACTTTAAAGGGATCAAAGTAGCTCACCAGATGTGTGTTCTGATATACTGCTGTTAACTTTCTTTACCAAGGCAGCAATCTCAAATTGTATACTGTTAAATTTATTTCACCAAGTACTAATGTAAATGTTTAACGTGTGCAGTGATTGGCTGCAATACGAAGAAAACAGAATTTTTTCAGGCTTGAGAAAGATTTTATAAGTCTCAAACGAATTAAGTACACATTTGGGGAGTCTTTGTTGAACTCAAGTGGTTAGCTGGCAGTCTCCCTTTGTCCATAAGAAAAGTTTATTGCTTGTATAAGGTTTATGTGAATTCAATAACATAAAAGTTCAGAATTCAGTTGCCCCTTGTCTCCTCAGTTTCTGTATAAGCTTTACCTTGAGCAGTACTTTTTAAAATTCTTCCATGCTACAGTAAGTGACAAAACACTCTGAAAAGACTTGGGATCTTCACATAATGCAAAACAAGGAGCCGTGAAATTATGCTGGCTTTGAAAATGGTACACTTGAATGTATTCAGAAGGAGAACGTTCCCATTAATGGAGAAATTGACTGGGAAATAGAAACAAATCCAATTAAGCTTCGTTATATAATATATTGTTTAATGAAGTGTTAGCAACAGACACATTTTTTTGAACGGTGCTTCAACATTGCTGTGCTTCTGCTTGCATAATATACCATGAGATGTGAAAATATAGAAGTAATGCTTTTTAAATTTTGTTTTTCTAAACAGTCTTCCCTCTATATTTTTAGACCCTGTTCACTTCATGGAATGATGTCATTGTTTAAACAGACAGAAACGGACATCTGGCAAATTCAAACTGAACGTGACTCATATGCAAACGTCATCAGGATGAATATATTAGGGATGGAGCACAACCAACCCAACCCAACTGTTCTAACTCTGGAGGGTCTGAAAAATACACCATGTTGGTCCAGATCTACCCCACAGGAGGGCAATTTTCTACATCACACCATCACTGTTGTTAGTACTAATCAATGTTTCTCTTCCACCATACAAAATGTATCCAGTTCAAAGTTCCCAATTCTGTACAGTGTGTCCTATTGGCACAGCTTTAATTAGCTCAAAAACCTAATATTCCTGAACTTCATTATTTTAAGTTAGTCAACAGTATCTTTTTAACTCTGTACAAATTTTTTTTTTTTTTTTTTAAGAGCCACAGGTTGATTCTCTATGTTCTCGTCTATAACCTACTGAGGAACTGGCTATATAAGATTTGCAAAAGCAGTTCCTGAACTCCATAGGGTCTACACCACTCCCAAAATTCTCACAGTCACTGAGAGACATTCATTTTCCAAAAATGAGCTGAGTCTTGCAGGACATTCTAACACATTCACTGATGCTTTTTCCCTTCTGTTTAATCCTTCAGTCCACTTTTGAGGTCTAAGTGTGATTCCACCATCCTTCTGGCCAAAGATGACAGCATGAGGCTCCCTGTGGGGTCCCGCCTCAGTCATATCCTTAGACCACCCAGAATGATGTGCCTTTGAGCCACACAAGGCATGCCCTGAAGGGAGGCATAGGCCTCAGCAGAACTCCTGTCACTGGATGCAAGAATTTGACTTGGGAAATAAAAAGAAAGGCTCACACATAACTGTGCAGAATACTGCCACCAGGTGACTACTTTCATCCCAGGCTCCTCTGTTTTACTTTAAGTTGATCCATCTTCCCCCGCATCGCTTCATAAACCCATAGCTCAAACCAAAGTTAACAATTATTCTTAGCTCTACGTTTTCTTAGCTTTTATCATACAGCTCAAATTTTCTGCAAAATGGAATGGAAGTCTACATGGCCAATGTCTAAAGTAGAAAATAGTTCCTTACACAAATAACCGAGCATGCACATCCTCTATATTCTACCCTTACAATATCTACCTGCAAATAGATATATTTTCATGGCACACGTGCTTACCTTCCTCTATTGACTATTCTCCAACCCATTAAACATTTCAAAGTGCTATAAGAGAAACACAGTAAGAATTCTATGAATAACTACTACATGTCAGAATTATATTACCCATTACTAGTAACTAATAAAATATCTTATGGAAAATATAATTTTAGGTTTAGCACTGAAGATTTAAGGATGAAATTCTGATCTCCCCATAGTAAAGATATGTTTCGTTATTAATCTCACTGTGGCCTGAAGTTCACACAGAAAAGAGAAGAAAGCAAAATTAATGTTAAATACGGTTCTTCAGTTTTCCCTTTTGTATAAACTTTAAGATGTTTAAAAGTTTATTTTTCAAAACTGTTTCTCAGACAATACCGTTTTCCAATACCAAAAATATTTGTAGCTGTAGAAAATGGTAGCTTCATTTATACAAATACACACTGAACAATTTAACTGTTACTTCAAATGACAGTATGATGATTAATGATCAAAGTATTCAAATGCAGTTCAGCTCACTACTCTAGGCCTGTAGCACTAACAGAAGTAAAAGTTGCAATCTTTTTATTATGAGATTCAACAAATACAACGACCAGAGATTAAAAAAAAACAAAGATGTTGAGTAAAACATTTTTAATTTTACTTTTATTACTGGTATTTTTTGTAGTTGTTCACACATACGTGCAGTGTAGAATAAATAAAAAATAATCATGCCATTATAATTTAATGAAGCAGAGCTATTTCCCTTAAAGATCGTAAAATAAGAAATCACCTTTTGAGCCCTGCTGATTTCTTGCAAAACTCATGCAAAGTACACCAAGAAAAAATTCTAGCACAGTGATACATATGTTTGTATTTGTTCATAATGGGTGGGGGTTGAGAGGAAGATTTAAAATCCTGAAAAGCATCCTTGTCACTCAGTCAAAGAAAATCATGTTCATGCAAAGACAGCAAATTTCAAATACAAAATGAATGTTTTGGGGAATTGAAAACACAGAGATTGATGTGATGTAAGAGAACATGTTCTGAAGATTGAGTTTGGCAGGTCTAGATTAGTGAGGCTGATGTAAAGGTTTTCTAGTTATTTAGTGTTTATAACTAGGTGCTTGTTAGCTGCTGAATAGGATTCATTGCTAAGGTAATTCTTTGAAGTTGAATATTGATTCGCCACAAGTCATTATTCACAGACATCATCATTGCATCATTAGAATTTTTTCCAAGGGACTAGTAATATGAGCAATCCAACATACTTCCTATCTCCTTTCTAAGTAATGTTCAGTAGAAAGGGGACCTTTTAATGTTGTAGGTAAAAGCAATCAAGATTTTGCTGTAATATTTGTCAAAGTTTATCTTCTTTTTTTTAGACTTCATTTCCTTATGTATTTTCATTATCGATAAATGTACCAAAGCTTTTTCTATTCACTGTTTGCAAACTAATTTCTATTTCTTATTTTTCTATATGGTTTTGTATTATATGAATTTACTAACTAAAGCCCTTTTTTCTAAATAACCCAGTAAAAATAAATTAAAGAATGATGATAAACCTACTTCAGATTATGATTTTTTCATAAGTTCATTAAATGTCCTCATCTTTGCAGAAAACTAATATAAGCCTAAATTAACAATAAAGTCAACTTACATGAAAAGACTCTGAAATGATTTTTCATTTTATTCTATAGTTCTAACTTAGCACTTTTTGATCAACGCTTAGATGGATGTGCCCGTGGAAAATAGAATACTAGTCAGACTGCTTTCCTAAATATTTGTGTACTTAAGGACAAGGGGAAAAAAAATTCAAGTCCTTTTAAAAACAGTGGAATCAGGAATACACTTTAGTTAAGTATAAGGAAGAATTTATTATGACTCTTAATTTGTTCATAAATGTAAATGATTCACTGAAAATTCTGTCGGTGGCACTCTTTCCTCTTTGCAGGGACTCATCCCACATAGCCAATATGATGTTAAAAATATACTGGGCTGCTCATGGAGCAGTTAATCAAGATGTAAAACAACTGCTTGCTCAGAGTCGACCACTGGTGTTGCAATTGAATTCACATTTAGGTATTTCTGTTTGGCCTAATTATACGTACATCTGTAATAATACGTAATATTTTCTTGCAAACATTTTAGCAGGTCTGCCTTATAAAATACAGTTATGGTCATTCTGAACAATTGTTTGAACCTCGGTGCTAAGTGGGCAAATGCGTGCATTTTAAACCTGTAGCCACTTTTGAAACATTTTTAAAGAAAAACTATTCCTGAAAAATTATGGGTTTTCTCGTATGATTAAGATCTTAGTTTTTGCAGACTCCTCCTGTCCCCATTCATGGTGTGCGATAATCCATTGAAATGGAGCACTGCAGCTTTGTGTGAGGATTCTTTGCGTATACTGTACTGCATGTTGGCTAACAAACTCGGTGCTCAGCAGAGCATTACAGTGTAATTACAGACTCATAAGCATCTTCTCATATTTTGATCGGTAGATGTCCCTCTTTGAGGAAAAGTCAAAGATGAGGGGTTTGTTTTCTACAATTTTTATGACGTGCAGGGTTTTTTTCAGTTTGCCCCCCCCCAAATAATTCACACTAGTGAATAAGCCTGACACGATTCTGAAAAATCTTGTATTTGCAGAGGTTCAGCTATGTGATTATATTTTCTAGTAAAACTATGGGTTTAGAAAGCTTTCCCAGTGCACTAACATGAACTTCTCCCCACAGATTCAACAGAAGGCTTTAAAAAATTCCCTAGCACATTAAATAGGCCATATAAAAAAAATATTGCCTCGAGGAACCTGCAAATCTGAGAGTTGGATGAGGAAACAATGAACTACTTCCTCTCATTTCTATAATGGATGAGAAGGAAAACAGATCCATATGGTGCATATGTGTAGCAGAGCTTATTTTAGACTTAATCCCAGAACAGGACATTTTTGTCTGTCCACCTGTGAATTTCTACTATTGATAACACTTACTAAGTATATAAAAACAAGCTTCTTCATGGCTGTAATTTACACAGTATCTGCTACACATTAGAAAGCCATCAGTGTTCAAGACTGAACCTCTAGGAAAGAGTGATGTTTAATAAATTATATTGTCATGTGAAAATGTTTCTTTCTCCTTAAATAAATAATGCTGCAACTTCTAAACCTTAAGGATTTTATGCTCTGAACTTGATCAGTGAAACCATTAAAATAATACCACATGTTGGACACATCTTTAAAACAGATTTGCCTAGTCTGCTGAAGGTGGTGGGAAAACTCCCTGTCAACCCTCCCAGAATCTCCACTGTCTCCCAGTTGGACACAGGAATGTAAGAAAATACTAACCTTCCTTCATATAAATAAGAGAAGGAAATTTGCTTTCAATCAAGGAAACTCTATTGAGTGCATAAAGGAACTAAAAATGGTTGCAGCACCTGCTCAGACTACTGCAGAAGGTGAAAAATGGGCATTATTTAAACCCGCAAAAATAATAATGGAAATATTTAAGTGTAGAAACACATGAGCAATTTCTGGGCTGACCTATATACTTAACAGATTGGGAACATAGGATTCCTCAACCAACTTATTTATGGCAATAACTTGGTCTGTTGCCATACACTAAATATATGGAGTTACCACAACGGCTACTATAATTGTTGATTGATCTAGCAATCAGATTCAACATAGTTAAGACACACATACATATATATATGTAAACAGTATTTAAGCATCTTATATAGTGAAATGCACTTGTCCAATCTTACAAATTGACGCCCTGAAGCTGCAAACTTTTGGATGCAGATAAAACTTTGACCACACTAGGGCCTCTCCCACTATTAAAGGCACCCGTGTATATTATGTGGACAGAAATCTCACTGATTTTTAAAGGTTTCCAAAACAAGAGCTTTTGAAAAAACTTGTTTAACTAGTACAAAAGTGTCTTCCTTATGGCTTAATACAAGATGCATGGAAAATGCTGATTAAATTAAAGGCGGAAGTCAGAATTTTTTGATACTGATCCCTTCCTCCTCACTGTTGAGGAGTGACATTCCACTGTGCGTCTGTTGATATGCACAGCCTTTGACTGTTCTTTCCAAGGTCACAGGATTTTATAATGCTAACATGAAAGCTACAGGGAATTGCGAAGTTGTTAAAATTCACTTCTATTTACAGGCATTGAAAGAAAGTGCAGTCTGCCATTTCTGGTTCCCCCTTGTGAGGAAATTTCTACTAAAACACACACACTATCTTCAGTGTCAATACGTCCCGCTTCTCTTTCTAAATAAAAAACTCAAACAACATATATCACCACCTTGTATCCTTCTCTTGTTTAATGATTGAAGAGTAGATTACTTAAAAAATTAGGAAAGCAAAAATCAGTTCCACTACTAAAATAAACAACAAAGCAATTAAATTTGGTACCTGTACATTAAAGGAAAAATGCATATATTTGAATTAATAAAAGTAGAGCAGGGAATTATTTTGCAGGCTGCTTGTAATGATTTATAGAGTACAGGCTGAGTAACGCTGGCTTAGACTGGGCTGGTTTCAAATAAACCCAACTTCCCACGTGTTATGCCACACAGGACAATTCATATTTTCCTCTAGGCAAGGTATTTTCTACTGGTTGTGAGAATGAAAAAAAAAAAAAAAAGCAAGAAATTATTTAAGCCGGAGACAAATCATAGAGATACTGATCATCCCCTATTTATTCAAAATACGTTTATGTTATCCCTGTTGATACTCAGCATCTTAACTCTCATTATACGTCTGTGAATGCTATTATGATTGTTTTACAAATGAAGCCATGCGAGTGTATCTATACTGCATGTCTCCCTGAGCAAGATCTGAGGGAGATTGCAAGATTCGCAAGTACCTAGCGCGGAACTCACCATTGTCTGGAAAATCTCTGAATGATAATTGGTTAGCGTTTGGTTTTGGTAAGCGTCTCTATAGCTTCTGATACACATTAGATTACAGTCCCCACAAGGTAAGTGCAAAGCAGAAGACTAATTACAATGTAACTAAGGGCCATATTAATTAGAGCACCACTTCTGATATGGAAGAAGGAACCAGAGATAATACAACAGCACCTAAATAAAGGATTTGTAAGCGACTCAGACTGCTTTCTATCCAGGCTTGTCAGATTCTTAGGCCTCCTAGAGGGCAGAAGTCCTTACTAGCTCTTCTTTGATCTTGAACTGTTTTAAGTATCCAAGTCAGTCACAGACACCATCACATGCTGTTTTTAATACGGCTACAAATGACTTGGCAGAGAATGCACGGGGCTTCTGTGGAGCTTCATAACTGTAAACTACCATCTCCCCAGGAAAGTCCATAAAGACTATTCAACTGTGCTTCTGGAAGAGCCCTCAGTGCACGGATGGGTGCTGGATTTGGTAGCAAAAATCTGCTTCAGCAATCTTCCTACATATAAAAATTGTTATTGTTACCAAACCAAATAAAAACATCTTATCTGACGGGCTCATGGTGAGTCATGCTCACAGAATTGCCTTGCAGTATTAAGATGGTATCTACAGCACTGGATTAATTAAGCCTAACTGAAAAGTAAACAGCAAATAAAGGCACTGATAAGAACAATATTTTTTATTACTGTCAGAGTGTATTTTACACTGTAGGGAATAAGTATGTAAAATAAAAATAATCATTGCATTGTAAGTGTTTGCAGTGGATACAAACTGAAAAAACTACACTAATAATGTGCACGACTGGGTAACCATAGGGTAAATCTTTCCACAGTTGTATAACTGGTATTCCATTGCTATGAGTTCTCTCTAAATAACTATATCTAATATGATTCCTCACTAATAGGAGTTTCACCATGAGCACAGTTTCCTTGCCTCTAAGAAGAAATAACATGTGGTTAATAATACACATCACAGAGAATCACCGTTTTAGACTGGGAGGTGAAAAACAATGTTATATACAAAGCTGAAACTACGTATAACATAAGGAGTCAAACTGTAGTTATTCTATTTAGATATCAAGGAGACTGCAGTTATATAATAATTATCTGAAAGTTCTTGTAAAATTGTGATACTATTATGTCACTAGCTATCTCTAAAGCAAAGTGTCCTCTAACAACACACGGGAGTCTGGTACATACTGAAGTAGCATGAGAAAAATCCTACCTCAGCTTTGAGGAACACTTTTCTGTTTCCATGTTTTTCTGTCACATTTTCTGTTTTCATTTTAATGAAACTTTAATTATAAGATGTGACAGGATGAAACAGTATATACTTGAAGGCATAGGCAAAGATGGTATCACATGAAATACAGATATCTTTCTAAAATTACTATTGTAGATTAAAGATGATGGATTCACATGAAGAAATTCAACAAGGAAAATCATTCTGCAATGAATCTGTGAAAAATTCAGTGTTAAGTCAGTGGTAAGCATATATATATGCACTTGCTTAGCTTTAATTAATCCAAGTTGATCATATTGAACTGATTAAACTTTGCATCTAGTACAAAGTAACGCGGATTACACTAACTTAAAAAAGAAAATTTGCAACTTCTGCTGTGTTACCAAAACACCTAAATAAACAAACTCAAAAATGCTGAATTAAGAAATGTCAGTGAAATACAAATCATTGGAATACAAATTTTACCACAAGCATATAGATGAATTTGAAAGAATAAGACAGAAAATGAATAAAAGTTTTATTCTATCAGGAATGACAAAATCTTCACGAAGTCTTCATCCTCAAATCATTAACTTATTTAGTCTAATAGACTATTAAATGTCTAACGTCCAAAATTCAGCTGACCTGCCTAAATTTCCCTCTAGGATGGTAAAATAAGGGTATTCATGTTCATTCATACACATGGATCCACAGTTTTTTTCTATTTTTTTTTTTTATTATCTTCTCTTAATCAATATAAAGCTCTCAAGAAAATGCCCATAGGCAAGAGTCACGAGTTGCAGTAATGACGAGTAATCCCACACATTTAATTGAGAACTTTCGTTTTTTTTTCTCTACTTAATCTCAAAACAGATTTTGAAAAGCTGTACAGAATGCAAAATAACCGATCTCAAAACAAATGGTCTGGTTATAATTCTCAGATTTCCAGAAGCACAGTATAAAATACTGCTCAATTGTAACACTGAAGCATGTATCAGGAATGATACAGGAGAGCCTCACTTACAGGGGACAGGAGGTGCGTAAAGATTCATTGCTTCCTCCTGTCACATACAGCTTTCCTAATGGACAACAGGAAGAAATATGGAAGTCTCTTCTGTTTCCTTATCAAATACTTGCAGAACAGAGGGACCCCGGATGACAAATGTTACATTTCCTTGGACCTCAGGTGTTGCTGAATCACCCGATGATGTGAAAAACAACACCACGATCCACTGACGGATACATCTGTGTGTCATTAGTACAGCATACACTGCAAGCGTTTATCAATGTGAACAGTCTATATCCACAGAGCAAGTTGACTGATTATGTGATTGCAGACCAAATCCAAAGTTGACATACCTCTTACAGTCATTATAATGATGCACACTGGTTTCAAAACATGATACATCTAAATCACAGGAATAGTTCTGAAATAGTGTAGTAACCAGTCATCACACTGTTGAACATTATAATTCAACCTGCTATTTTTTTCCCCTTTTGGCTTTGATAGCACAATATTTTCTCAGCAATAACATCATTTGATTTCAGTTTCAACTGGCGTCTCGCCTGACTAAAGAGTAGAGGCATAATCTCAGTCTTTGTAGATCTACACAGTGAGGCACAAAAGGCTATATGAACCAGTTTTAACTTCAGTAAAGAATTTCAAGCTCTGGCAATTTTACTCTAACGTAATTGCAAAAAACATTCAACAGGTTATGTATGTAGTTTCAATTAAATTGCTTTCATCAGCATAATGATTACACAAGGAGTTTGAAAATTATAATTTTAGTTATTTAACAATTTCCTTTGGATTTTAATGAACTTAAGTAAATGGCAGCGAACTGTATTTTTTCCCCGTTCCATTTTTCAAGGAAGAGAACTAAAATTTCCAGGAAATTAAAAATTCTCTTAAATGCATGATATTTCAGTACTGAAAAGTGGCAGAAAAATGCCGTAAGACCCTCTGAAGAAAAACGTCCGGTAGGATCTATAGATTGAAATACTACACTCCTCCATCAGAAACTACTATTTCATTTTAATATTTGGAAAGAATAACTTCAAAGTTTATGAAGACTTAAAAGTTCAGGAGAACTTCTGTATCACATGCAGTGCACTGCTTCAGTATGCCTTATTCACAGAGGAGAAAAAGGAGAGCCAGGTGCACCAACTCATCTTACACTACAACTTTACATAAATCCCATACTTAATCCTTTGGATTTATACCGCTCTTTGAGTCGGGTAAAGCAGCAGTGTGAAAATGCTCCTAAAGCCTCAATGTAAATGTTTCTTTAATCCTACTAAAACCACAAAACAGGCCCAGCTGAAGGAGCGGGAAACTGAGCTAAGGAACTCTCAATGACCCCACCACTACTGTCTCTCTTGGCACTGACCTGTTGGTCATGAGTTCATCCTAGGCATGGCACAGATGTTCTGACATCAGTTTGATTCAGGACATCAGTCTGTGGACCCCTATAACACATACATACAGACCAGATGGTGGTGTTTTTTGTAGTAACATGAAATCTTGCATTGGTAACTTAAAGCTGAATTATTAAAATAGTTGATACAGAAATAGAAGACAGGATTATATGTTTTTAAATGCGACTTTGTTGCATTACACAGAACTTTGTGTTCCCCAAACATGACACTGAATTCAGCCAAAAATGATACAGCTTTATTGCTTTTCTTATAAAGTCAGAAGAAGGGGAAAAAGTTAAAAGAAAAATACTCAAGGTGACACCACACTTTAAAAACTGGGAAACTGGTCTGTTAAAATGTGTTGGTGGTAACATTTAGGGTTTGGACTCTCATTAATGTGGCCCCAGGGAAAATATAAACACTCTTTCTGAAATTAAACCTTGAGTTTGCCCACCGCAGTCTTGTTTTCAGCTTCGGCTGCTGGCACTTCAGCCTGCAATTGAGGCCTTGCATCAAATGCCAAGCTAAACATTCAGGAACAAGAATGGTAACGACACCCTATTTTGTTCTAAGTCATATTAAAATATAGCAAGTATTAAAAAAATCACTCATTTGAGATTATGAACTTAAAAGAAACTGATTTTCATAACCTCTCCCACTTGCACTTGTCTTCAAATAATAAACTTTCAGAAGAAAGCTACGCTGGACGCTTGAAATCAAGCACACTTGCAAAACAATAACATATATCAAAATTCTGATAATAACTGGCTAACATTGAAGGGCATAATTTTTACCTGCAGGAATCGAAAAATAAATATTCTGGTTTTGATGCATGATTTTGCAAGTGACGACACAAACAGATCAACAAATGAAAGTCATCAATCTGTAACACAAGTTTTTCAAGAAGAGTACTTCTTATTTACAGTGATAAGATATACTGATATCAGAACCCTGCTACTGAAACATTTCATACCAGCATTTTTTTAAGTTCTCTCTTATTCCCACACACTGCATTCAAGGTGAGAGTTTGCTGGACCAGCTATTAGTTTTTCCCTCTCTCTCTATTCTGAGACTCTAGCAGTAGCCTTCTGTAATCTCACAATGTAGATGGATTGAGAGCACCAGATAAAATGTTAAGATACATCTTCTGCCCCAGGTAAGGAAGTGGGATCTCTTGCCCAAGAAGGGAATGGTCAGCCCTGGCTATCCCACCCCCAGTTTCTGTAATGTCACATGACCCTTAGGTACTACCCCCTATACGGGAAACTGCAGCCTGGATCTATATGGGATGTATGGAGCATATTACATAATCACTGCTCCAACACAATTCTCCCAGATGGGAATCTGGGTTGCAAATTAATCTGACTCAAAGAGTAGACTGTAACTGTGACTCAAAGCAGTGATTAAAGATAGCTTATCTGCCACTGGAGAAATAGTAAATTTGAAGAATGTGAAGTTACCGGTATAGCAAGGAGACAGAGGAAAGGGTGCGCCAGGACTTCAAACAGGTCTCCTGAGGAAATGTTCCACTACTAATGCACAGTGGTCACTTGAAGAATATGAGATTATGATATACACTAGACTTCTACACAATATACTGAGTGAATTCCAAGCTTTTTTTTGCCTTTATTTTGAAAAGTAATCATTAAAATCAGCTCCGCAACATGAATGACAATGTGTGACCAAGGAGGTGCCAATTCATGGCCTAGCTTACATCACTGTGTCGAAACCTCCCGCTTTTATTTGCGGACTTGTTAGATTTTGGTCTGAAAGCATTAGATAAGCAGACACTGTGTGCTTGTCATGCCTCTTCTGAAGCAATCAGAAAAAAGGCAGAGTACTGGATTCTTAATACTGCTCTAAGCTATGACTGAAAAGGTTAACAGCAAACACCTTTTAACCGTGCAAGCACATCAGTACTCAACATGAACTACATCAGCACTCTTCTTGGGACCATAAAGTCAACTATATATTTTAAAAACCTGCAGATTATACGTGTACAGTCTAGTTACTATACACTGAAGATATCATACTAGTTTCTGGTAACAGTTATTTTGTGTTCAATCTAAGACATTAGTAGGTATTTCAGAAGCCTTTCAAAGCATAACATTTTGCATTCACATGCAGGACATTTCTGAAAGGCAAGTAAAGGGTTTCTATTACTTCCACTCACGATCATGCCAGTTAGTTGGATAAATACATACTTTATTAGAAATAGTGAATAATTTTGCAAGTTTACTTAAGGAAAAAAACAAACAACAAAACAAACCTGGACAGGCACAGTTGAGAAGTTTAGGAAATATAAATAAAGAATTAATTTATAATCTAAATATGATTATCATCCCAAGAATCTAACCTCTTATAGTTTAATTATGGATTTAAAGCTACATTAGGATTCAAGTTCCAAGAGAAGATTTTGCGGAGTTGTAATGGTAACTGCCAATAGATGCATCACAAAAGTAGGTACCATCATGCATGTATAGAAGCACGGGAAGGAAAGCAAAGGTGCAGTCAATGAGAGAAGGTGAAGGAATTGTCAGCTAAACAAAGCTGAGAGCTGTTACTTGTATAATAAATGTCTAGAAGGCAACCAATTTAATAATTTCAGAACAGACAAAATATAGATAAGCAATAGCCGAACTCTATGTCAACTCTCAGATAGAAAGCCAAAATGCTATAAAAATCGCTTTAATTGCAATGTGCCACACTAAATACATGATAACTTCTCTGCATGGAATGTTTACCCTTGTCCATTTCTATGGTTTTTATTGCTCTTAGTAAGCCTGTTTTCTTTACTGCTTTTGTAAAGAAATCCTCTTCCTTCTTGTTCACTCTCCTTTCTGCACTGTTAGACAATTTTATTTATTGGGGAAATTCTGTGTGCTAAGCAGTAAAAATAAGGCTTTTAGTTCCAGACACATTATTAATAGAATCACCTGCCTATAATTACTTTACTCAGATTTTAGAAGAGTTATGCGATGCTGACAGTATACATGGAGAATCATTAATAGAAACGTAATTGATCCTTCATTTTACGTTTGGTTTCGTTGTGTTTTTTTTTTTTGGTTGGCTGGTTTTATTTTTTTTATAGAATACTTCAGTTTTGTTTTGAAAATACTAGATACTTCTCAATACTAGACTCCTCTAGAACTCTAGGTCTTTTAAATTTTTTCTGGTCTACAAACAATAAAAACAATTATCTGTGGTGCCAGTAAACAAGTATTGAACATAAACTACTATTACACTCTCTTTTGTAAGCATATGACTCAAATAATAGCCAGCTGATGGGATTTGAGAAGGCAGATAGCTTTGAAGAATATCCAGCCACCCGTGTATTTCTGTTTTGAAAGAATACAATAAAGACGTTTTCTGTGAACACTGCAAAGAAAATTCTTCATATATTAGGAAAAAATCTACATAGACAACAAGGCTTATAGCAATCATAACACAGATCATCTTCCACAATCTATATTTGTAAAGGTGCTTTCAATATAGATTTTATAGGCTTTATAGCTGAACTACAAAATCAAAAGTAAAAAAAAAATCAGTTCTAGAAGTGCATTCATGATAAATCAAATCTGTATGAATATACGTAATTATGAAATGTAACACATGGAACTTCAAAGAAACTGAAATGGGATTCTGTACCATAACCAAACCCAAAAAATAGCGTACAAGATAGAAGAATCTATCTAAGGCCAAAACAAAGTCTACTTGTTTTCTTCAGACAAAATAAACGTACAAAATACACTCCACAAATCTAGTACATTATTAAAAATAACCCTGATACAGAAGAATGGCCATGCAAAAAATTAGGTGTGTTAATCTGATTTACTCTTAGATGTTTCCTGCTGTCCTGGGTATAACTTGATCACTATTTTTCTTCCCTTAAAAAGCCCTGAGACGCCAATTCATCTGTGCACAGAATGAAATGCACCGTTCCCTTTCCAATGTTACATTTTGTTTCTTTCCAGAATAATTCCACTGAAACTGGGAAAGTGTATGACTTGCACTTTAAAGTACAGCCCAAGAAGAGCTGACCCTCTATAAATGTGTGTTAACAGGGTAAACTCTCGTATTTTCCAAATATTCCAAGTCTTTTCCAGAAAAGAGCAAAAATATTTCCACTTCTTCTAGTTACATGGTAAATAGCTAAGCTGACTGTCCCAGCACATACCAAGACCCCATAGAGGTAACCTCCCACGCATCTCGCTGGCTGGACAAAACTGCACAGAAAGCACCTGGTCAGGGAGGCAGGAAATGGGCCTGAAATTCTAGTTTCCAAAAGTAATTGTATTATTACCAAATTAAAGGAATAATTTCTCTATACAAAGCCAGGAGAGAAGCTTGCCAGCTTTCTCTTCACTTTACAGTAAGGCAGACGTAGCTTATACCAGCTTGCCAGTGATTCTTAAATATAAATAAAATACTGTTGTTGAAATAGGTCCTTAGTTTCCATAATATGGAAAAATATGATCTATTAAATACTAAACCCAAAAAATATCTCATTTGGATATTTGCAATTCTGAAGTGTGCACTTATATTTTGGTAAATATTAGTCAGAGAAACGCAATGTTTAGTTATGCTTTCTTCTAAAGGTTATGAAGCACAGCTGCACAAATCATATGGGAACACACAGTAGTACGCTGAATTTCATTACAATGGTTACATCTTTGCTCGCAGCTTCTGGGAATACGGGAGTAAGTTTGTGACAAGTGTCTTTCAGGGAAACACGGGCTGCATAAAAACAAGTCTGTCATTCAAACGATTACTTCAGTCCTAACATGTAAGCTTTCCCCTATAGGCCAAAATATGCCCTTTAAAGTTCATGAGAGCTGTGGACAATGTAGCAGACAAAATCTGACTGCTTAATACAATTAGTTTTGTTGTCAGAAAACAAGCAGTAAATTTTCCTGAAGGAAGATGAATGTCAATGTAAATAGGAAAAACTAAAATTTGCTTGCTGGCTGCTAGTAGTTCAGGAGCTACAAATATAAGAAATGCTTACTCTAAGTACTTATCTCATGAAGTAAGTCTTTGTCATTTTGAAAATGTCTTCAAATAGCCTATTCAGCACAAGATTTATTTGGTAGAAAACATTCTCTCTTGTGGCTTACTTTCCCCTGTGTATGCCAACTACAAGAATTCATTTTTTTCTCTGTACAGCTAATGGTCACAAAAAGTAAAAAGTACATAAATAATAGGCACAACATTACAGTACTGCATTTTTGTCTGCTATAAACATGCAAATGGTAACATATTGAATTAATGTTTTTTGAAGCACTAGATAGCAATGAATAGGCAGTAAATTACTCAACTACGAGATTTATAAACAACTTTCAATCTGTAGCACTGACAATAAAAATACTGTAATTGTACAACAGAATACTTTTGTAGACCTCCATTCCACAAAAATTCCTAACATTTGTGTGATTTTAAGAGTTAACAATGCCTAGTTTTTACTGCAAATGACATTTGCAGATTATGTAGAAGTCTGAACACTGTCCAAGTCTGAATAAATACGAAGCAGAGCAAAGAATTTCCTGACCTTTCTAACAACAAATAACTGAAAACAGATCTTAGTTTGAAGTACAGTAGCAACCAATTAACTGCTTTGATCATTAGAATTTTTAAGACACCTGGAAATATTTTGGTTTTTACTTTTATTGACTTCAGCTTTACTCAGTTTCTGGATAGTTTACAAGGACAGCGTCAACATGAAAAATCACATTTCTGTCTGAAAGTTTCATATCTACTTGTAAATAACCCCTAAGGTGACTAAAAGTGAAATGCATTTGTAAAAACAACTCAAAACACTGTGCTACTTCTCTCAGTTTGCCTACTTTTCACTTCCTGAACATAAGTGAAGGCACAACAGGAGACTGGAAGGTGACTTGTCGGACTTTCCTCAGTTCAGCGTCGGTCAAGAGAGTGGCTAACTGCTGCACAATACACGAGCTGAATTCTTCCATTCCCAGCTCTACATCTCCACTGATGAGGCAAGTATTTTAGAAGTTGTGAGGCCTTACCTACCCTGAGGTAGCCACCGGCAGAGAAGCAAGCACACAGAGAACGGGTGGGAAGCAAGTATGATGGTGATATTCTTGAACTTTCTCATGCAAGAATGGTAGACATTAGGAGGAACTAAAACTCAGCCTGCACTCTCTGGGTGGCATTCTAGTTTACATAGGTATCTCGTCCAACAAACAGACATATACTTGCTTAATTCAATACTTCACAGCAGCCTGAAACTGGTAACATGTAAATGATCTGATGTCCTGCGTTAGGAGCCTAGAAGAACAGATTCTTTGACCGCTCTCCAGGGGGAAGAAATCCTTTGACAGCATAAATATGCCTTGAGTCCACCTCCTGCTGTCTTGCTGTCATAATAAAACAATTTTTTTTTCTTTTTTTCTTGTTCTTCCTAAGGAAAGCTCAATGCAGCACTGTGTATTTTCCTCTGAGTAAGGCTGCCTTCTGTCCAACTTTTGCATCTCAGAAAGGAACTGTATTTTTTCAGTTGTGGCACTAAGAACATAATGAAAGTAATTTTGAAAATGGCTCCTGGGAGGTACTTTTTATCCTAAAAAAATCCTCGTTATTTTCCACCAAAAAAAATGGTGTAACACATGACAGCTACATCGCCTGTGGGACCCACAGCATGGGCAGCATGAAAAGGGAATCAAAGAGGAATAACTACAGCAAGGTCTACTTGTTGCCGCCGCTGCTGACGATAGAAGAAGAGAGCAGTGAGGCTAATAACTTGGAATAATACTAAGTGCATTTATTCATCTAATCTTGCTATGGCTCTGTATCTTCCACAGAAAATACACAGAGTATAAAGAGAGTAAGATTACTGAATTCACAGGAACACCTATGTTAACCCTCCCAAACACAGGTTCATAGAGTTCATCAGAGATGTTATCTTCTTTTTCTAAGTAAATCTCATTTACATTGCCTAACAAGATGTATGTTTCATGAAAAAACGCATTCCAGGGAAATACAATATCTAAAACAGGCTGTCAAACTGATAAGCTTTTTCCATCATTATTTGTTCTCATTCCTAAAAGTGTTTACAGAAATGCATTAAAGTAACATTTGACTCTCCTGGACTGGATGATCCGCATATTACAAGTAGTTTTTACTTTCAAGTACCAGGTTTTAATTTCATAATTTCATTTAAAAAAAATTCTTAATGAAGCCCATGTACATATGAAAGCATAATGGATTTATTAAGAGCTCGGTTCTCCAAGATTCCTGAGAAAATTAAAAGCAGAAATATTTTTAATTAGACCTTGAATCATAATTTAATTTTTAGCATCCTACCACTTTCCACAAATCCTTCTTTTTTTTTTTTTTTTCTTCTTTTCTGGTAGACAGAGAAGAGTTGATTCCCTATATGCCAAAATAAGAACTCAAATCAGAAATGTCTATATTTAGTACTGAGGCAACAAATAGTACATGAACCACAGGGAGGTCCTACAAATACGGTAGCTGCTGCTATTACACCGGTCCCCTTGAGGAAATGGAAAACAACCAAGTGCCTCCTTTTGTACATTCCCCATGATGGAGCACACAGCCACTGGATTTGGCATTTCTTACAGACATTACCTTGTTTGTTTTTTTTTTTTAAGATGTAATGTAAATTATTTTTACTCTCTATTAACTTTGTTTTCATAACAAGAAAGTAAGAACAGGTTGTATGCCACATGTCGGTACATGTCAGACCAATGTCCATCTAGTGCAGCATCCATGTTTACCAGAGGCAAACAGCAAGCACCTAGAAAAGAGCGTAACAGGAGAAGCATGCACTCACACAGCTACTACCACAGGCAGAGCAAAATATGTATGCATTTAAAAAATGCTCCTGATTGGAATCTTCTTCCAAAAAATTTGTCTTTTTTTTTTTTTAAATAATCATTTCCGTGCTAAGCATCTACAACATCTGGTGGCAAGGAGTTCCATATTACGGGAAGAAGTATATCTACCTGCTTGCTTTGCAGGTGACATCTAACTGTATTTACCAGACCCCTTTATATGACGTTATAAATGCCATATTTGAAGTATTGTTAATTGCTGGATTTAATGAATTTATTGTATGTTCGAATGCAAAAATGTGTTTGCATGCAAACAGAATGAACTGTGTGATCGGAAGACTCATTTGTATTGACCAAGTTTGAAGATAGCACTTTTGAAGCTTCCAGTGAAATAAGATCATACGAACCTCTTGGAACAGACATAATGCAGCACTTAGCTTAAGAGAGAAACATTTCTGAATGTTTGCATTTTTCCTTTGTTTTTATAAAGAATACTTTTACAATATGATAGCTAAACAAAAATCATCAACATGATAAAGCAAAATTCTACCACGTCCACATAGCAAGCAAAAAAAAAAAAAAAGTGTAACTTATGTGTTTCAACTGCACAAAAGATCAGGTCAAATACAAAGTAGGGAGTAAACCCAAAATATGCTCTTGTGTACTGCTTCATCCTGAAATATGCAAAAAACAAAATCATATGACGATACATTTTTTTAATAAGAAATTCCAATACAATTGAAATGAACGGAAAATATTAACTTGCATCTTTGCATGTGTCAAACATCTATTTCAGAGAAACCCCCTCTTAGGTATTTAAACAATGTCTTTCAATTAAGATGACAAAAAGTTATAAAAGTACCAAGAAAGTAGGAAGAGTTACGAGTTATCAATACAACAATGGTGATTTTGATAGTGTATCTTTAAATGTAAAAGTAAATATCAAGCAATAATTGCTTTATTAATACTTTATAAAGAAACTGAGACATACCTAGTACTTCCGTATTTTAAGAAACAGAAGTGGTAGCAATTAATTTTCAACCTATCTTAAAAATAAATACTTCATATTCTAGTTTCAGTGATTTTTTTTTTTTTTGTACTGCACCCCTCATGTTTGTGTTTATTCTGCTCTGCAGCAGCCACGTTGATTCAAATGATCCGACAGGTACAAAAATAAAGCAAATGAGAATTTGAACGTATTGAATGTTAAATACAACTAAATCAAGTTCCTCTTGCGACCTAGAAAAGGAGGAAATAGATCAAAACATCCAAAACAAAGATATGCTGCAAATTTGTAAGTAATACTAAGTTCCTTAATATACGGTTGGTATGTTGAAGGCAAGGAAGAGATTAAAAATCATTCACAGTTAACTTAATGCTAAAATGTAATTTAATGAATTTTCTACTTGAACCTTCTCTGAAAAGCAGCTTTATCCATTAAATTGGGGACTGAAATTGTTGAAGGACTAAATGATGGGGACTAAACAACTGTTGAGGACTAAAATTAACTGAAGGACAGGATCTGTTACTATTTTTGAGATTGTCTTTGGTTACCTTAAATATTTATCATTGTTGCTCTAGTTCAGTGTTTATAAAACTAGCTCTATATGGTTCTGGCAAAATATTGATAATTCAAAGATTAATCGCTTGCATTTTAAATCTTAACCACAAAGAACCAAATATCAGTCAAAGGTTAAAAAACATAGTTGTAAAAACAAAAAAGGTGTGAAGCAGTGACCTACAGAAAGGACTACGTGGCTCCTACTGAAAGATCCTTTTTTAAACATTAAAGAATTAAAACAGAATAATGATGTGTAACTAGAAATAAAAAAAATAAAAGGGCATTTCAGACGACGTGTGGACAATAAATTTTAATTTACTTTCAATATAAAAAAGAAAAAAAAAATCAAGCAAGATGTACTCTCACCTCAACAGAACTGAGATGAAACTAAGCATGCGACTGACGGATACTCAGTGCAACACATCTTCATGTTCCTACTTCTACTTATTTCAACCTTTATTCTCTAAGACAGTAGATCCAGTAGATCTATATACCCATCCTAATTAGTCAAATTTCTCTCACCAAGTTTTCCTACAAAATTTATTGGAAACAGATAATATTGGAGAAGAAAATTCTCGGCTAAATATAGTTTTTTTCAGTAGTTTTCCAGTGTTTTGGAAGCGGGAAGAATATTAATTAAATCTCCTACTCCTCTTCGCTTAATAAAAAAAAAAGTTTTATACACTTTATACATTAAAGGTTGTTAGAAAAGATATCACTAAAGAAATTCAGAAGACTACAGGAAATAAAAATTTCTGCACCAAGATATTATTTCAGATCACCCTGGATCTAATCTATTCCAAATTAGTGTGAAGTCACCCTTTCAGAACCCAGTTCAATTATTTGACATTATTGGAAATAATTATTTTAAAATACAAAATGCACAGTACTGTAGACATTAAAAAGTTAACCACAGGAATGGAAAAAAATATTAAGCACAAAAAGAAAACAGCACATAAATGTCTAGTACAAAATCTAGCATGAATAATTAACCATAAAGAGAAAAAAAAAAATCAAGTAATTAAAAATTTAAAATGTCAAACGACCTCACAGTAAAAACCCCAAAATGGATAACTGAAAGAGTAAGAATTACTGTAAAATAACTAGGAAAATTCAATTCAAGTTCTAGGTTCCAGGATAAAGCCAACATTTTTGGCACACTTGTATTCCCATTAAAACCAAATGGGACTTCTACTGTTTATTTAAAGGAGTACTTGATAAAAGCTCCCTAAGCAAAAAGGATCATAAAACTCTTCATTGATGATTACAGAAAGAATTGCCAAACAATTCCATATGCAAAAATAATGAACAATTACACTAAGGCCACATTACAGAAGAGAACCAAACCTAGAAGGGCAAAAACCTCTCAACTTTGTGGCCACATTTTAATTGCTCTGTATGGATGCAAAACAAACTAACAGAAAATTATTACTACAGTATTTGTTTGCCTCCTAAGGCTTTTTTACAGATATATACTATGGACAGGAACACCAACTATTGGGAAAGTAATAACTGCACTGCTAGGACTCAGTGATCCTCTACTGAAGAAAGCAGTAAAGAAGCAGAAGTTAGAAGTGGTTAACCTTGTTACCAGAAGACTAGGCTAGAAAACACGTGAGGCAAAAAAAAGGCCCACACTGCCAAGGATCATTCTAGCCCCTACAGTATCTCCATCTGAACAATAAATTCATGAACGGACTGATTCCTAATACAGCTCATGCCATTAATTGGAAAAAGATTACTCTACGTGCTTCAAAATGACACTTCTATGACCATTTGGGAAAGGAATTACATACAACAGCACAAGATTGGTTTGATAACCCAAAAAGTCCATTCCAGTCTTATAACCTTTCTATTCTAGAAAATCTAGTTATAAGTAAAAGTACTTTCAAGAAGCCAATGTGCAAAATGAGAGAATCTGACACAGAATGAACAGAACCCCCAGAACCATCACTGCATGTTTTTCAAACAAATCCCGGACTTGTGAAATATCATATTTTAGTCAGTAATTCCTAAATTGCTGGGGCAATTTTTGTGATGTATGCCTAGGCTATGCATTCTTGCTTCAGTTCTCACTGATAAAAGACTAATGAGAGACGATGATAGAAACTTTAAATTCTCTTTTGAATCCCGAGACGCAGTAGGATACACAGTTTCAGAACATGTACTTCATAACTGTCAGAATAAAGACAATTTGAATTTGACCTTAAAAATCAAGCTTCATATTTCCTACTGTTCCTCCACTCCCCTACAAGATTTTAAGTTTACTAATCTTCATCAGCAATGTGTAGTAAAAAAAAAAAAAATTACACCAAAAAAATTAGTAGACTTCTACTCGCAACAGCTTTACCGCGTATTTTTTCAGTGGACTCATTTGGTACTTTCTGATTTTGAGAAACAACTAAATTGGTCTTGTTTGCTTTTTAAATACACAATACCGACAGAAAAATGAAACCTGCTTGCATTTCAGTTGTCAATCTTAAAATGTAATACACCCTCCTTAGAATTAACAAATTTAACAATAATTGCAACATACCTGCATACAAAACCAAAACTGGTCCTTGCTTGGAATTCACCAAGTTTACATTTGCAGTTTGAAACTTGAACTGAAAGTAGCAATTTAAACATTAACTATATAGCAGTGAATTGAGCGTGAGACCACTTCCACATTTTCCTTGACTGATACTGAAATCATTTTTATGGCAAAATTGTACATTTCATGCCACCTGAAGTAAACAGGATCAATTACAGTGCATAAAATAAAGTATGCAAACTTATTTTTGCAGGATCAGGTCTACAAGGATATTTTCCACTGGATAGTCCATTTTGACAACTGGATCAAAAGGTAATAGGTAATTTACTTTTCTTTCATATTTATTGCAGGGGAATTTTTTGCCTAACTACTGTACAGCAGACCTTTGGCTCACAATAAGTTTAATGATACTAGCATATGCAACCAACAGGACAGAAAAACAAAAAATACACAAAAGCTAATTAAGTACAAATATTAATAATATACCGAATGCCTGTCTTTTTCTTTATTCTATATGCAGTTATGGTATATAAAGCCTCACAGAGATTAGTAAAGGAATGTATAGGCAGTTGGACTAGAGGCAGTTGGACTAGAGGCAGTTGGACTAAATGGTCATTGTAGGTCCCTTCCAACTGAAGTATTCCATTCTACTGTATAATTCATATGGAAATATTTACTTCCCAGTATGTTTTAGTGCTGCAATGCTATTGGATCCAAGCACCATTTCACCTGCCAGAAACACAAAATGTTGTTTGACTACCTAGCTAAAATTTTTTTTAAGAAATTAAAAAATAATCCCCACTAATTAGTCGTTGGCATTGAAGATCTCAACTATGCCATTTGAAAACCCGGAACAGATGAAAATTCACTGAACTCAATCTTTTTACACTTTTTGAATTATTTAAAAATTGTTTTTATTAAGTTGCTTTTCTTGCTTTCTATCTGCAAATTAATTAAAAATAATCATCTCAGCCAGGCATATAAAATGCAAATATCTTTCAGGAATTGTCTTCATAGAACAGCAGGTACTAAACTCAACTGCATAAAAAGAAAAATCTGTAGCTCCACACAGTGAATACAAAGAAAAAGCCAAAACATGACCTTTAGGAATGCTTTCATTACTTTAAAATAAGATTCAGCAGCAGGGCAGATTAATATACTGCAATACTGACTTTATTTTATTCAGATACTACCTTTCCTGTTATTTTACATTTTATTTTCAAGCTTATATCCTATGCAGAAATTAACCGTTACTCCTGTAAATCAGCTGGCTTGGCTTCTCTCAGACCAATGGATTCTGATAATTTACCTTTACTACCTTATAACAATTCCTGTCTTCCATTCTACAGCTTCAAGGACTGATGCATCTGGTACAGGCTGCACCTTGATTTCTTCACATCTTGGATCAGTGAAAGGAGACAGAGTGTGAGCAAACGACTCGGGCGAAGGTGTTGTCCAAATATTACTTTACACAGGAAAGTAACATGCCTCTCTCGTTCTTCCATTCACATATTTGGAATACTTTTAACATACCTACAAAATTTCATTCAATCTCGTAATTCCATTGCACACAGGAGCAAACAACAAATGTGAAAGTTCCTTGGAACTCTGGGTCAAAGCTATGTTTATAGTCACTTGATTCAGCGCTAGCTGAAGTGTTCAGTGAATAGGCCAAAGCCCCACACGAAGCTCACATGAACGGGAGCAGGGACGGGCCCAGCCTGTCTTTATATTCCTAGGAAAGCATCATTAACCCATTAATCGAGTCTTTAACCAAAGATATTACAAAAGCAATACAGTTCTACAGACCGGTGGTAGGGGACTGCTATGCCTCTGGCTCACAGTCCAGGGATCACAGTTTGGGAATTGTAATACTAGGCCATAGCTTACATGCCATTACACTCTACTTCTTGCCCTGATCTCCAGCAAATGCATGCTACCATATCAGCATGATGTATTAGCAAAACAAAACCATTAACCCTTAAAAAAACCCAGAGCTAATAATGTGGAACCCCTTCATGCACACTCAGTATAAGAACAAACACTAGAATTTTTAAAGAATTCATGCAAAGAGCTGGTAAGTGCTTCCCAGTCCAATCAGTAACACAGGCACAGTGAGCCTCAACGGCTGGACTATCTCATCTATTGTATCTTGGGCACTTCACGTGCCGGGGCCTGTCACAGTACTGCACGTTTTCAGAGCAATCAGATGACCGAAGAACAAAATGCAGGGCCAGAGGTTATAGGATTATGAACTTCAGGCAACAAAAGACAAGACTGACAAATGAGTTCGTGAATCTTGAGCCTATATCAAAAACGGACAGACTTGGGATACTCATGGACAAGTGCTTCCTTACTCTTTACTCAACTCACTCTAAGCAAACTCAAAGATTTTGCTTCCCCCTACATCCATGTCTCATGGATATAGGTGGCACACACTACTGTGCAGTATCCATGCACTGGATACAAACCAAGAATAAAATTTATTTTTATGACAAAAGTGAAAGTAGTGGATTGACATTTAATCGTACTTCATTGCCTATCTCCCGTTCACCTGTGTGCTACAATTCACCTCTCTCCTCTCATTTCCCACCCCACTTGCAGGAAGGTTTGCATATAAGCATCAGCATTCCTGATATTTACATGCAAATGAGGATGTATCAATACTACGAAGTCAAATACATATTCAGCAATTAATAAAGATATTTTTCTGGACATAATGTTGATTTTACCTTTGCTGGAGAAAGCAAGTCTGGCTAAGAGCTGTAGCAAGTGTATTCAAATTTGACTCAGAAGAGTTCTTCAAGGTGTTATGAATGTTTATATAAGCCTCCACAGGTTTGATAGCTACAGGTGTCTTTGAACAGATATGACAACCTTATTCTATTTCAGTTTTGAAGCTTGCTCCAGCATGGTGGTTGTTATGAAATAATTATGAAAAAATAAAGAGTCAAATTCCTGACTGAAATTTCCTTCACATCTTAGCTATCCAAATTCTTAAGTTGCGATGTATGGCAACATAAAAAAAAAAATATAATAATCTAGTACAAAATTTTAATTTAATACAGCACAGAGAAAATAAAACTAAGATTACAGTGCAGTGCTATGTATCTTTAAAAAATTGGGATGATATTTGGAATATGAAAAAGGCATAATTGCAATGTATTGCCCATCTTTCATTTATTGTGTGAAAATATATGTTACCATCACAGCTTCTTTTTATTTGTTGTTTTAGCTTGCAGTGTCCTTTAATCAAAGGTGGAGAATTGACAACAAATTCTCCACTAGCTTTAGCAACTTTGTTTGGCTTGAATACAGAGCAACTTGCATTTGTTCTTGTCTTATGTTTGGCATTTTAGCATGATGATATTGTTGCATTACTTTCCATTTCCTCCTCTTAATTTTATTCTTACTAACCACTCATTTTTACTATTAAAAAAACGCATTAAACTACGCTTGTTTGTGCCTAAGAAAATATGAACAAAGAGACTGTAAATCAAAACTTTTTGTTTGACTGACACTGAATGTGTCTCATTTGTAGGTAACAATGTCAAAACGTGTAAAACTAGTTTAACTCTGAGCTATTTATCTGTGAAAGGCTTTGAAACATAATGGATCTATAAACACCCTAGGAATGGAAAAAAATTATGCTTATGACATTAAATTACTTAGATAATAACTTTATCAAAGGCAGGAAATCTGGCTTCCTCAGCTCTAAAGAATACCCATTGAGGATTTTGTTTCTTTGAAGATGATATTTTCATTGGGGTTTTTTTGAAAAACAGAACAAAACAAATTTAATTTGGTTTTTTTTTTTTTGATTTGTGAAAACTTCACGAGGACAAGACAAACTAACAGTAGCCAGACAATGCAATAACAGTAATGACCTCCAATTGTGTGTCGGTGGAAAGAAAATGGAATAAAGTCTCCATTCCTGATGCAAATGTAAATCTGAGAGATTAAAGTCAGACGAATTGCTACTGAAGTGCCTGCAGGAAATTACTGGCAATTCAAAATGGTGCGATCTAGCCGTCAACAGTGAGGAGCCTGCATTATATAGACTAGATGGTCTGGACTAGTAGTCCTATTGACCATTTTATTTATGATACAATCTATTTTAAAACAATAGACCTATTTTCAGTTTCCCCACAGTTTATCCTTTGTAAATGACAAACTTCAGATACAAATAAGCTCAAACTTCTTATGCATCATGTTTTCCCCAGACATCTGTTTAAATGTTTGCCAATACGACCCACACTGCTAAACGTAAAACTTCTCCACACACAGTATAATGGAAGAGAACTCATCCAACACTAATCTTAACTAATAGTAGAGAGAATTTTTTGAAGTTAAATCCTATTTCCCATAATACTATTCAGCCCATAAAAGCAGGAAATAGAAGAAGCCAAACACATTCTTTCTACTTCCTTCTCAGGACAACATTACCAATTAGGTTCAAGATTAGTGATTTTGGAGAAAACTGAAATAAATTAATTTGATCTCGGTCTGCTACCGCCAATATGAGAGAGGATTTCTTTAATTATTTTTTTGGTTTTATTTTTATAAAGAGCCTCAAAGGGGACAACTGTTTTAATTTTTTTTCCTCGTACCGCAAGCAAACTAAACTGTCTTTTAAGTTACGTTTTACTGTTTATATACAGCATTAAACTGCAAGTATATAGCATTAACAGAACGCCTGAAACCAAGTTTCAGAACATTCTGACACTTCATAACAAGACCAGTGCACTGCCTATAAAATCATGCTCAATAGAATACCAATACATTTTCAGGCTGTCATATAATACGGGTCGAGAGGAGAAGTTAATAACCTTTGCGTGCATGCTAACTTCACAATAAAGTTAATTTATAAGCATAAAATAGCATCTGTTATTGATAATGAAATGCTTTCCATGAACTGAACTCAGATCACAATTTGAATTTGACAGACTCCATTTATGCCCCATCTTTAAGTTACTGTAATAAGAAATACTATAAGTTTCAACTAATGTATTCTTTTCTGCTTTTAGGCTTGTGATAAACTTAAAATTCTATAAATATACACGAAGAAGTATATCATAGTAACAAATTGTTTGAAAAAAGCGCTGACAAATCTGAAGACATATCTCCTTTCTTTCTGTTTTCTTGCGCATTTTAAGACAGGTTTCAGGACTAATAAGCTTCACCAATTTCTCACTGCGTGTCCTGAAACCCATTAACCACTGGTAACTCACCCTTTTCTGCTCTTTAATATATTCCATCAGTTCCTCTCTTGTCCTTTTCACTGCTTCTTCAATTGCCTTTTCATTTCGTTTTTGCTCCTCCATTAATGCTTCCTTGACAATTTCCTTTTAAAAAAAGGAAAACATGTAACTTGTTAAAGGTAGTTCACAAATGTAACACAGGTCATCCCTTCCTTTCTTAATAAAATTTTATCATGACGACGCTCCTTTCGCAATTATAGTTATCCTAAATGTATGCAATACCTTTACAAACATTTATAAATTCAGTACTTTAATCACTAAAGGGTCTAAAGAAGAGTGAAATAATCACCTCAAATCTGTAGTAATAAATACATAATGTTCCCTGAGAACAGAAGAAAAGGAAGAAATAGAGGTATTATATTCCAACAGAACCAGGGATGTACTAGTTGCTATAAGTAGAATAGAGTAGTTCCAGTTGGAAGGGGCCTACAACAATCACATGGTCCAACTGCCTGAGCAGTTGGGCTCACCAAAAGTTAAAGCACGTTGTTAAGGGCATTGTCCAAATGCCTCTGAAACACTGACAGGCTTGGGGCATCGACCACCTCTCTAGGAGGCCTGTTCCAGTGTTTGACCATCCTCTTGGTAAAGAAATGCTTCCCAATGTCCAGTCTGAACCTCCCCTGAAGCAGCTTTGAACCATTCCCACATGTCCTGATACTGGATCCCAGGGAGAAGAGATCAGCACGTCTGTCTCCACTTCCCCTCCTCAGGAAGCTTGTAGAGAGCAATGAGGTCGCCCCTCAGCCTCCTTTTCTCCATATTGCATGGATGTTCAGAACTTACATGAGGACTTTTCCAACATCACAATAACCAGAGTCCTTATGACAATAAATTTGTTTCCAAACCTTGGGAAATGCCAGGGTAATTCTGTACACAGCAGTAAAAAGTAACAATGGACACTCACCCACTGCCCAAATTAGAATTGCCCGATATCAAATCTGATTCAGTACTAGAAATGCGTCACAGTAGAGAAAGCTAGAAACCACTTCTCAAAACACCTCTATCACCGCCAATACAACTTATCTGTGTAAGTTATCTGCTCAGGAAACAACTTCCTGTACCAAAGTTAATGTCATAGAATCATAGAGTGATCTGGGGTAGAAGAGACCTTAAAGATCACCTAGTTCCATCCCCCTGCTGTGGGCAGGGACACCTCCCACTAGACCAGGCTGCTCAAAGCCCCATCCAGCCTGGCCTTGAACACTTTCAGGGACGGAGCACCCTTCTCTGGGCAACAGTGTCTCACCGCCCTCACAGTAAATAATCTCTTCCTAATATCTAATCTAAATCTCCCCTCCTTCAGTTTAAAACCATTACCCCTCATCCTGTCGCTCCACTCCCTGATAAAGAGTCCCTCCCCATCTTTCCTGTAGGCCCCCTTTAGGTACTGGAAGGCTGCTATAAGGTCTCCCCAGAGCCTTCTCTTCTCCAGGCTGAACAACCCCAACTCTCTCAGCCTGTCTTCATAGGAGAGGTGCTCCAGCCCTCTGATCATCTTTGTGGCCCTCCTCTGGACCCATTCCAACAGGTCGCTGTCCTTCTTATGTGGGGGACTCCAGAGCTGGATGCAGGACTCCAAGTGAGGTCTCATGACAGCAGAGTAGAGGGGCAGAATCACCTCCTTTGAGCTGTTGCACACACTTCTTTTGATGCAGCCCAGGATATTGTTGGCTTTCTGCGCTGCGAGCGCACGTTGCCGACTCATGTTGAGCTTCTCATCCACCAATACCCACAAGTCCTTTTCCTCAGGGCTGCTCTCAAGCCATTCTCCGCCCAGCCTGTATTTGTGCTTGGGATTGCTGTGACCCAGGTGTAGGACCTTGCACTTGGCCTGGTTGAACTTCATGAGGTTTGCACGGGCCCACCTCTCAAGCCTGTCCAGGTCTGTCTGGATGGCATCCCTTCCCTCCAGCGTGCCGACCATGCCGCACAGCTTGGTGTCATCTGCAAACTTGCTGAGGGTGCACTCAATCTCACTGTCCATGTCACCGACAAAGATGTTAAACAGCACTGGTCCCAGTACTGACTCCTAAAACTTAAGTGCCAGCATGTCCTAAAACTTAAGTCCCAGCATCCCAAAGCCACTCATGCAATAATTAATAACGTTATTTAGCCAAGTGGTTTGTTTCCAAAATTCAGGAAAATGAAGTCAGAAACCTAAGATTACTGAAAACAAACCATAGAACAATGTAACATTTTCAGAAAACTACAAAACATCCAGTAAAAATAATCACACAATGTTAAATGATTTGCAGGGGTGAGAGGGAGACAGAGTGTGTCTCAGAAATCAGGTAATGGACTTTGCAATTCTTATGCTTTTGTGCTAGACATTCAGAAGTGGAAGTGGCAGATACACTAGTGATGCGCCTGCAGAATGAAGCAGGGATTTGTGACACACATCTATTAACAATATCACCAAGCATACTTAGTGCATTCATATTTCGCATAAATGGTAAACGGTAATCAGAATTATAAAGAATAAAAATATAGCATATATTTATTCTTTATAGCTATTCAGAAATACTAGTTCTTCAGACAAAAAAAAAAAAGAGTTGAGGTTTTTTTTGGCAAAAAGCTCCACAGTCCTTCAAAAATACATGTGTGAAAATTGGAGAAAAAAACCCTGATAACTATAGCAATACTCAGAAATTGTAAATAGTGTTGTTAAAATATTTTTTTCTGTGGGCCAAAACTCACCTCCCCTGTTACAGCACCACAGCCACGCACCACAGAGATAGCTGAACTGAAGATCCAGTGCATAGTAAAACAAACAGGTAAGCAAAACAGACAGCCACTGAGGTCATGTTGCAGATGTTCTGAGGAAGGGTTTGGAAAAGAAGAGTCTCAATTTCCCTCTAAATGCAGACTTTTACCAGTGTTGATCTGCTTGAGGGTAGAAAGGCTCTACAGAGGGACCTGAACAGGATGGATCAATTGGCTGAGGACAACGGTATGAGGTTCAACGAGGCCAAGTGTTGGATCCTGCACTTGGGTCACAACAACCCCATGCAGTGCTACAGGCCTGGGGAAGAACGGCTGGAGAGCTGCCTGGCAGAAAAGGACCTGGGGGTGTTGGTTGACAGCCAGCTGAATTATGAGCTGGCAGTGTGCCCAGGTGGCCAAGGCAGCCAACAGCATCCTGGCCTGTATCAGAAACAGTGTGGCCAGCAGGACTAGGGAAGACCCCCCAAGCATTGGTGAGGCCCCACCTCAAATAACGTGTTCAGTTTTGGCCCCCTCACTACATTGAGGTGAGCCCCTCCCAAAGACATTGAGGTGCTGGAGTGGGTCCAGAGAAGGGCAACGAAGCTGGTGAGGGGTCTAGAGCACAAGTCTTATGAGGAGCAGCTGAGGGAAACTGGGTTTGTTTAGTCTGGAGAAAAGGAGGCTGAGGGGAGACCTCATTGCTCTCTCCAACTACCTGAAAGGAGGTTGTAGTGAGGTGGGTGTCAGCCTCTTTTTCAAGTAACAAGTGACAAGATGAGAGGAAATGTCCTCAAGTTGCGCCAAAGGAGGTTTAGATTGGATATTAGGAAAAATTTCTTTACGTAAAAGGTTATCAAGTATTGCAACAGTCTGCCCAGGGAAGTGACCGAGTCACCATCCCTGGAGGTATTTAAAAGGTGTGTAGATGTGGCACTTAAGGACGTGGTTTAGTAGTGGACTTGTCAGTGCTAGGTTAACAGTTGGACTCTGTGATCTTAAAAGACTTTTCAAACCTAAACAATTCTATGATTCACCTACCGTGTTCTAGTTAACCAAAAGAAGTACTGATGTATCTTCCAAATAAATAAACATTTATCACTTCATAACACAAAATTAATATAGGGTACATAATGAAACCAAAATGGAAATCTCACTCTTTCAGTTACAAATTGACTTCACTTATCATCTGAAAATGACCTCAACAGTCACAGTCTGCTATGACAACGGTAATTCAAAAGACAGATCATGTAGCCATCAGACTGGACAACCTCATATGATTGTAGACATGTACTTTAGTGCTCTTAATCCCAACATTTGTATTTACCAGACTCCTGGTAATAGTCCAGAACACTTTTTATTTTTGGCGATTAAACTTCATCAACCATACTCTAAGAGGAATCATATGGTTCTATTTGTCTGTGATTTGAATGCCTGTTTCTCAACTGAGTTTAAACATTATCCTGCTTGCTAAATTCAGGAGACATGAAACAGTACAAGAAAACACACAGTGTTCTTCCCAGGCTTATGTCTTAAAAACCAGACATTACAACCACTAACAATATTACTGAAGCGGCTGATTTAGTTTGCACTGTCCCTTACTTGCAGCTCACAATGGCCAAACATAGAATTCTGTGTAACAATGACAGACCACTCAAGACTATCAAAAGACAGCTTTGCTGTGGTATTATCAGTGAACTGGGAAGAAAATCCTTCTATCCTTTCCATCCAGTTTTCAGAAGGCTTCAAAGAGCAAACATCATATGACACCCAGCCCCCTAGCCAACTCAGTCATGTATTTTTCCCCCGTCCTTCAAATTAATCAGTGATATCAGTTTTTCCTTCTGTGAAATAATCTTCACTCCTCCTTCTATATGACCTTTCACAAAGTGCTCTCCTCTAAGTTCTCAAAGTCACTGGCTGTCTTCGCTCTATTTTTGTCAGTCATTACAGGAAATTATGAACTGATATGAAGATTATTTAAATTCTGATATTACCTATTACTACTATTTAACAAAGTCTTCGCTGCATGTGCATCATGTACTTTTCCTTCATCTCTTTCTTTTCTCTTTCCCGTTACGCTATATCTACCTTTAGATTTTATCCTAATTTAAATTTTGGTTGCAAAGGTAAAAATAGGCCCTTATTTCATCTTTAACTAAAAAGGGTACAGCACTATTTGAAGCTCTTAGCGTTACTGTAACAGATTCAAGAAAATGGGAAAACCCAGGTTCCTGTAAGAAGCTGACGAAGAGCTCTCCACAAATTGCACTTGAGGTGCAACTCTTCCCCCCCTTCTCCCTCTTTTTTTTCTAAACATCTGATCAGAGGCTGGAGCACTACATTACAGTCACCGAGTTAGCTTCTTTTACAGGACTCTAAATATGTGTGCTTGACACCAGTTATAAGATTTGAATACTAAATAAAAAAAAATAAAATGAAGTCATTAATGTACTCAATTGGCAAATCATATTCAACCATATATTAGGAATCACAATCACGTAATCATAATACCTATATCTGCTGGAAGACAGAAAGAAAAAAGTGTACTGTATATACCAGAGAACTCCAGCCAGTATTTAAAAAAAAAAAAAAACAACACACAAAACACAGCCATATGATGGTTTGCAATTTTATAGGAAAATTCTTTTGTTTCCACACAAGGATCAGGTGGCAGTACTAAATTTTATCTAGGAAATGCAACCACAGACTGCAATGTTAGTGGTTTCTCAGAAAATAGTAACCCTCAAATTATAACGTCTGTGGTTATAAACTACTACAAACTACATCTGAAGTCAGACATGGTTAAAGTCTGCATGCGGTGGCATATTTGTCTTCCAGACTTTGCAAGCATATTAAAAAAAAACTGATGTAATGGCAGGAATCTCTTTCCACGCAGTGCTACTAAGTTGTGTGCTTCCTCACACAATCAAGATTATAAAACTTTTCTTTTCCCCCATGAAAAATGCTTTTCTGTATCCTTACAGAATCACCATGGTCTCCATAAACACTGGACATACTAATATTTCTGCAAGAAGGTGGAAAAGCAAGAAGAAAGTGAAACTGAAAATATTGGTTGGATATCATCTTGAGAGAAATGTAAGCAAACACTCCCGCTGAAAGTTGAACAACATAGTAAAGACAACAGAAATTGGAGACATCCTTTGAAGAGCAAGTTCTTCTCCAGGACATTACACGATACTTTATTATCAATAGCCTATTTGGGTAGGAATCATGACACTGCGAAAAAAAACCCCAACAGCTTCTTGTATGAATCCACAAGATGTTGAACATGAACAACAACGTTATGATAGTCCAAGCCTGTTGCTGAAAAAATATCTTTTTTTCTTCCAAAGATTAACACTCTCCCACCCAATCAAAATTCTACAAAGTCTAACAAAATTTTTCCTGGAATTCCAATACCAAATACGCCATTTTGCTGGGAACTTCAGAAACCCAGAATATATGAAGTATTTCAAACCCTGCCTTCCCTTTAGGATTCGGTAACCTATGTATAAGTTGAAACAAAAAAGAAATGGAGAAAGAAAGACTGACAAACTGATACTATTTTGTATTCCCTTAACTGGCAACACACTCATAGATGAGAAGTTTTGAGGATGTATTTAAGGAAATGAAATTAATATTATATGTCATGTGGAAGTCCTCCCAAGTACAAAAATATGATAAAAGAAGGGAAAGCAATGCCAATATCATGAACGTTTTATAGGTAAAAGTTGATCTAACAACAAATACTATAAATGGAGGGTAAAGGGCTGGAAAATGATCACTATGGCAGTATTCTGAAAGAAGAAACTGTAACTATTAGGACAGGAAAAAAAAAGATGCATTAATAAAAATACAGGAAAAGTGAGAGCTTAGATGGAGATTGTACCTATGATGCCTAAATAATAGAATCATGGAATGGTTAGAGTTGGAAAGGAACTTAAAGATCATCTAGTTCCAACCCCCCTGCCCTTCCACTAGACCAGCAACCTGTAAACAATTATATTTACAATTAGATCTGAAACAAAAACACGATACAGTCCAGAGTAACAAGCAGCACGTTTGGTCCTGAAGGCACCAGAAAGTATTTGGAGAGTGGGAAAGAAGAAAGGAAAGATTAAGAGGCCTATTGAACTATATGCATTCATAAAGTGATATCAAAGATATCTATCAGTGTTTTTAGTGTAGACAGAAATAGCACTCACAATAGGCATGGTGGAAAAAGCGAGTTAGGCTTCCAAATTTGATATGAGCCAAGAGGCAACCTTGCACAGAAAGCACAAAACAACTATCTAAACCCAGGGAGGCAATAGTTCCCGATCCTGCTAAAGCAGCATATCATGGAGTATCACAGAAAACTACTGCCAAGCAGCTACCTAGTGGTATCCTGCCTCTCCACAAAATGGGGGTTCCCAAACTAGCCTGTCTCCTGCCTTGCCCAAATTACCAGATCACCTGTTATATCACACAGAAACAAGCTGCAAGTTCTGCAAGTTACAGGAGGCACAGATCACTGGAAACCAACTCTGTCTTAAAAACAGGATGATGATTTCATAATAAAATTTTAGGGAATACCGTGTACCACATCACTTAAAGTGGTAAAAGAAGAAACACATTTTTGCATCATCATCACGGGAACAACAGTTGAATGAATGTTTACAAATAAGCAGTTCAGGAGAAAGTGAATGTATGAAAGAGATGAACAGACAGGATAGAAAGAAATTACAGATCAACTGAGGGAAGTTCTGCAAGAACAACCCTGAAAAATACTGTGTACAACAAACGAAGAAGAGAAAGACACATAAGTGGATTCACAATATGAAATTAATTCACAGATTTCAAAATTAGGAAAAAGGCATGTACTTGCACTCTTCCCTAATTTTTTAAGGTAAGGAAACTGTGGTGCCAATAAACAAAATCCCATAGTTTTGACACTTAAAAAGACATGTCGGGGAATCTATCTGCAAAAGTAGCCTTATTGGACAATAAAAAGATAAGACAAATGTATAATTCCCATATATTTTCTTTTTTTCCTCATACTATCATCCAAAATATTCATTATACACTTACTGATTTGACACATGAGGAAAAAAAAAAAAGATGTGTTTTTTACAGATTAAAGGGGTAAGAAATGGCCACTCTACAGCTAATAAAACTGACTGAAAGCTAGAGTGGGAAATAACTTTTTAGATAAACTTTTTTATTTATTAGTTCTTCCAACCTTCTCAAATACAGACCAGTGAGAAAAAAATATTTAGAAAAAATATTAATTTTCAACAAAAAATTAACAGTTAAGTTAAGCAATAGTAGGAAAGAAAAAAAAGCCAGTGTACAGCCAACGCCTTCATGCTTTAACTTACATATCTTTTGTTCACTTACATATGACTGGGATTCAGGCTTGCCAAAACTATCAACAGAAGCACTCGCTCAAGCAGATGAGCATGAATACCAAAAAATTTTTATTAATATAGCAGTTAAGTAACCATTCATTTTTGGGATTAAGCACCACGTGTTCTAGACATTTTGTTTTTACCTTCTAAGCAATGGCACATACTGGTATTCATAAACTTATGGAAGAACATTAAAGATACTTTAAAGCCCATACAGTATAAAAGAATCATATTTTTTTTCAACTATTTAGATGTTTGCCAGTAAAATTACATTAATACATTCCAAGATAAGAAACTACATATTTATTGTTCTGCAAAGAACACCACAATATGAATCCTCAGGAGTGTCAACATGTTCATTTGTCTTGAACGCCTAGAGATTTACTCAAAGACTATTGGGAAGTTCATTTTTTTTTTTTTTTTTTTTTTTTTTTTTACATAAGCCTTTTAGTTAACTTGTCTTACAAAAATCTTTTTTCTTTGTATAGATCAGTTATGGCTTGGCGGAATGAAACACTGCAGCTTCAGTTTTCCTGAAATACTTTCCCATCAGTAAGATCATTTTGCCTTAATGCTTTTGCTCATGTCCAAGAGGAAGCAGAGTTTATGTTTGTTCTTTTAATAAATTAAAAGCTAGGTTTTTTTCTTATTATTTGCAGCCTTCAGAACATTGGAGCCTCTAACATATCTGCTGTGTGGATAACGGCAACGATGAACTCAGGCTCTTTTTCCTTTGAGAATTCAGGTAAACTACAGTAGATTATACACAGTATTTTAAATTTAAGCCTCCAGGAAATGACAAAGGTTATTCTTTACTCTGAGTGCCTTAGAAGAGTTATTAATTTCAAGCTATGACATGGACCTAAATTTTCCAGGGTTCACCCCGCAGCTGACAGCTTTCATTTTACTTTTAATGAATTTTCTTTAAAACAGAAATTGTGGTGCATAAATTCTCTTTAGCTTCTTTTGCTACTTTTCTCCTCTTCCTACACCCCTAACGCCTCCCCACCTCCTCCCCCATGTGATTTCACCTCATTTATGTAACTGAGTATTTAGCTTTGTCAATTGATAACAACTACCATGCAGAGAGCTCTGTGCACAACAGCATTATAGCTATGGTGGCTACTGCTCTAGCTACTCTGCATTGCCCACTATTTATAAATGCAATATATCATTCCTCTATTTTATCCAAAATTGTATGGGTCTCATCATCCTATATCCTCAAAGAATTTTTGGATTTTATTTTTTTCAAAGAGTAAAAATAGGCGGAAAGAAGATGACAAAGGAGAGCACGGTCCACTGTTTTTTCACTGAAGTTTATCGTTGTACCCCAGGAGCTTCATTGCAATTTTGAATTCTGGGGAAAAGGCTTCTGCTTCAGTCAAATTACCTGTTATCTTTCTCCTTACCTAGAAGGCAACCACTTTGTTATTTAAACAGGCATTCTAGAAAAAACATCCTAGTGGAAGAATTTCACCAAGCACTCTTAACACTGACAACTACCAGTCATATTAAGCTCTACTTGCAGGGAAGTTGCCACTGTAAAAAATGCCATACAATGTATCAAAAAGAGGAAAAAAATAAATACTGGAGACATGCCAAGCTACATCTAGCCTGCTCAATACATGAGTTCCTCGTCTATAATGACTTTTCAATGTGTTGTAAAAGGATCATGAGGTTACTGTGCAAATGAACAGTCTTTAATCGAAAGACTACTCAAGAAGAGCTTATTCTCCCTGATTTAAAATGCAAGCCCACCCTCCCCAAAACTAAGAATCCTCTTCTCAATAAAAAAAAAAAAAAAAAAATCTCTTTCATAAAAGCACTAAGCACCTGGATAACACATGTATAAAACCTGAAGACGCTGCCAGTCTCAACCAAAAGAAAAGGCTTTTGGACTTCTAATACCTTACAGCCCCTTGAGACAGTGCTCTAGAAAAAAACACTTCCTTGGTGATGTAATACGTCTCACTTACCCCTTCAGTGTTATAAGGCTTCAATGAACAATATCTTCAACTTAATTAAAAATTCCATGTCTCTAAGTAAAGACCCCAAGACACTGGAACAGTCAAAGCTTTCATGAAAACAAATGAAATACTCATGTTACTTTAATCTTCTAATTTATTTTAAAAAAAGGAGAAGGTGGTACGTCAAGATTGCTCCATAAAGTCGAAACATTAATTCAGTATGTCTTAGTTCGTACTTTCACTGTAAGTTCTTCTTTACTCTGCTGTTTCATATTTGGTAACAAAATATTTTATATTAATCATGAGGTATTTATTAAACTGTCCCCAAGTTCCCAGATTTTTCTCTGAAAATGTTAAATTAATAAAATAAATCTTCTATGGAAGTAGCATCTCCTTATTTGCAAGCTCAACATCTATCTGACTGAGGACAAACAATTTGTTAGGAAAAAGTTTTATCAAGCATGAATATCTAACAAGTAGAAGCAATCTGCGTAAAGCTTCCAGATTTGCATGCACTATGGCTCTCCTTCCTGGCCACTCCACAACAACAAAAGTCTAAAAAAATACCTGTGTCATTCCTGCACAGTAAACATTCATCCTTTCTCCTTTTAAACAACTTATTTAGAAGATGAAGGGAAGTCTCACCACCTGATCCAGCAGAACTGTGATCTTCAAAGCTTTACTGCTCTTATGTGAAAATTGTCTGACTGAAGAAACATTAACTAGCATACTTCAAGGTTTTTTCACAATTGCTTTCTCTTATATAACCAAGTTCTACAAGGTTCTTCTAGTGCATGTGTTTAAAGTCTTGTGAAAAAAATAACATCTTTTATTTTATAAACAAAATTAGTGGACAGTAAATTCCTTCTTTAAAACAAAGAATCAAAACTCCTAAAATATTTTCTGGTCTATAAGGCAAAGGAGAAGCCAACAAAATTGTACCATTATGACATGGAAATTTATTTTTCCTCATTTTTGTCGTTGAAACATTTTACAGATACACAATGATGTTGCAGTTTTTAAAATATGTCTTTCCCATTTAGTTTATCAACTTTTGTCCTTTTGCCTAATGGCTTGTCAAGTTTTACTTTCCAATTTTTTACATTGATGTGCATCTTCTCTTTTCTTAACTTACAGCCATTTAGCAGAAATTCTTTTGAGGATGGATATTAGGAGAAGTTTCTTCACAGAGAGGGTTTTCAAGCTTTGAAACAGGCTGCCCAGGGAAGTGGTTGCATCACCATCCCTGGAGGTATTTAAAAGATGGGTAGACGTGGTGGTGCTCAGGGATATGGTTTAGTGGTGGACTTGGCAGTTTTAGATTAATAGTTGGACTCGATCTTAAAGGTCCTTTTCAACCTAGATGATTCTAGGATTCTCTGAAATTATTCTCAGCTTGAATTTAGCTTTGAAGTCAGCTACTTTTTGTTGTAAAGAAGAGCTTGAATGCCTGGAGGCTTATTGGTACAGTAAAATTGAAAACTGACATCTTACCACTTGATACCTTTACATTCAAAAGAAGTAAACAACCTATATACAAAGTAAAATCATTCTATTTACAGTAGAAATGTAAGCAACACAGTGAATAATAATGGCTTAGCATCAAAAAACCAACTTTCTGTGTATCTGAAAGGGAAACGGGGTTTGTTTCCAAAGAATTGATTTCTAAACTTCCGTGATATGCTATTTTACTTCAAATTCTAAAGGTTTTTTGTTGTTGTTGCCCTTTTTTTTTTTTTTGCTACTCAGGACATAAAAAAATACAGTAATATCAAATTCCAAGTATGCCACCAAGAAATTAGTGAACTTACAAAGTTCCCCAAAAATACTTCCAGCACCAGAGACTACAAAATTCAACTTTTGGAAGAGTAATTTAACTGCTATTATAACATATTTAATTTGTAATTCCTACAATTGTTAAATGCAATGTTGAGAATGACCCTCTCAACTTGTCTTAAGAGACGTACAATTATCCTTACAGAAGCACCTCTCTAAAAAGTAACTCTGGTTCATTACAGGTTTAGGTTTCCAATTTTCACAACCCTCTATTTTTTTAACAATTCTACTTTTTGTCTTAGAAAAATATCTTTCTGCTAAGAAAGACAATGGAATTCCAGCATAATAAGGAACAAATATAACACCTTTTCTCTTCCACAGGTATAAAAAAAAGTCACCTACACTGTCTACAACATAAATGCCAGCAGCTGAGCTAGTCATCTTGGACTCCTTTTGAAGTCAGTGGACAAAAACAGGCACTTAAAGGGCATGATTCATCTCGTTTCAATATACGTACCTGAAAAGGTCACAGGAATTTTGTTCTGAATGTACCAACTTCTCTCCATACACATAATCTAGATGAAGATAAACTAACAAGATAGCTGTGCGTTGCAAGTATCCATTAGGCACAGTGATAAATGCTAGATGTCATAAGAAAATCTACTACAACATTAGGAAGACGTTCAAAAGAAAAAAATAAAATACATAAAGCAGGTCTGCGGAAGGGTAAAATATACTCACTTGATTATGCTTTCTTTGATCTTCCATTGCTTCCCAAACAGCCTGGGCAATCTTCTCTTTATGTCTGTCACGTTCTGCTTCCCACATTTTTCTTTCTTCTGCATGGATCTTCTCCATATTTCTCCTCTCCTCCTCTACTGCTTTCAGTACAGCCTCCCGCACTACTTCTCTCTCAACCTTTGAAACAAATCAAGCACAAACAAATGACCAAAATACCCAATATGAGTGCCTAACTCACACATATTGCTTCTTCTAATGAGATCTACGAGCTGACAAAACATGGGATATGAATATTTTCACTTCTGAACTATGAGCTTAAATTTATTTTTTGGTGCAACTAAGCAGGTATTGCCACTGAGCAATGACTTTGTAGTTACAGAAAGAAAGAGGAAGTTAAAAGCAAGAACCATATATTGTGTTTTAAGGAGGCGGGAATTTATCACAACTAGTTTGCTTAATGCCAACACAACAAACATGCAGCAGGAGCCATGTAAGACTAGGTAGACCATGGGCCTCCCTACACTGATTGGTATTCCCATACATGAGATATTCCTGCTCTTATCTACAGATATCTAAATCCAAACCCAGTCTGAGCGCTTTCTGTGGAAAGGTAGCCAACACATACTTAAAACAACTGTGTCTTCCCTCCCAAAGCTCCTTAGCAATGCATTCTATGAGAAGTTCTGTTTAATCTTTTTTTCTCCCCAATGTCTATATTCAACCATTACATGAAATCATCAGAAGACACACACTGAATTTGAAGTAACAAGGACAGCTTTACACATGCTGAGTCACATAAATATATTTAGCAGCAAGACAATCATTGCATAATATCTACGAATAAATAATGGCAGGCTGAAATTCAAAATAAATAAACATGGCCTGACAACCTGCCCCAACCTGCCCCCCGAGTTTCAATAAGCTTACCAGTCATCCCAATGCCCTTTGGCGGTGATTATGGAACTGGTCAAACTGAAGTTACAAATGGCAAAAAATACTGGCTTCCTCAAATACCTACACTTATAAATAAAGCTGTTTCTTGCAATTCATTGGGACTTGTTTTTTTTATTTAGACATTTATAAAAGATAATAAAAATATAAGTTAAAAAAGTGCCCTATTAAATTATTTTACTATATACACATTTTCCCCTAGATATCAACCACATAACTGATGTTTCTTGTGTAACTGAACGATATTCAGAGACATGCTCAGCCAGTGTGCACATACTACATATGAAGATATACAGGAGATGATAATATAGCCTAACCAACTGTGCAAAGTAACATACATCACTAGTTTTCCCAGATCATTACACGCAACTGAAATTTTGTACTGGATTCTACATCAGTATTAGAAATGAAAGATAGCTTAACATTTACAAAATTACTGTTCTAACCCCAATGCACTAAATAACGAAACAGACTGAAGAAATAATCTTTAAAAAAGTAAATACTCACTTTTAGTCAAATATCAACTTACATAAAATAATTGAAAACCTGTTAAAATACCCAAATTTTTATATGACTTATAAAATAGTTCTGTCCTCATTGAAAATAACCATATTTAACAAAAGTCAAATAAGACACAATGCTGTCTTATTAAGATCATTAGTTGACCCTGCTACCTATCTCTTCAAATCAAGATGTACTGATGTTGTTAACTGAAAAACCACAAAACCAGATATTTAGGTAACACCAACAACTGAACTGCAATATTGTTTTTATAAACTAATTCAGAGGTTATCTTAGATATAAATAGGTTACATACACTATCTGTATCAAGGCATAGGATATAGCAGATATGTTCATGAACTAGCTTCTTTTAAACAAAGATGAGAACATAGATTGACCAATTTAGTTATGAAATAAGAATGAGCTGGTGAACTCGGCATTTGCAATGACACACACAGAATCCACATTGCATGTCTACTACTTAACAAGAGATACCTTTGCAGCAGCTGCCACAGCCTCCTTACTTCTTTGTCTTTCTTCATCCAAACATTTGTCAAGCACTTCCTGTAAATGGAAAATGAAACCGCAATACACAATCAAGGAGTGGCTAAAACAGTCAAAGTGCTTTAGAAAGCTTCCTCTTCCTGTCAATGATTGTGACAGGATCATTCCCAATGAACTCCACAGTGAAGATCAGATCCCCCCTTTTTTTTCTTTTTAATAAATAAAAACAATACCTTGTGTTTTTTTGACTGCTGCATCAAAGCTTCTTCTATTTTTTCTGATAACACTTCCTTCTCTTCTTCCAAAATGTTGAGAAGTCGCTGATGCTATTGAGAGAAAACATCCATATTATTGTAAACCCTGTCCGCTAATAAAACAGACAAAAAGAACTCATCCAGGACACTTTTTGTCAGTTGTTTACAAAATGACTTAAAATGTAGATTCAGTTAAATGACATCTAAAGGACTCCTTTAATTGATTTCATGACATGAAAAAAAATTTCCAGTAATAAGAAATGTTTAGCTTCCTGACTATCTAATATTTCCCCTGATTCTGAAAAGTATTAGGAAATAAGTTAAAAAAAAAAAAAAAGAAATCACCATATAAAAGCAACAATTATAAAATTTATAAAGATGGTCTAAGTAACACCACACTTTAAACACTTCATTTAAACAGCTGCAGAATTTAAATTATATTACTTCTGAGTTATATGTATAGAGGGCAGAAGGCAAACGTATTGTTTTCAACCGTTTGTGACACTATGAACTTTGAAAGCCAGGAAACAACAACAAAAGAGAATGCTGCTTTCTTCTAATTTTCTTGTAATCCAAAACATTTTTTCAGGGAGAAAATGAACATTGAAATAAAGTGACCAATAGTCTACATGTAGATGCATAATCCACCGCTGTTCTTAATCATAACCCATTTATCTGGTTTTCCCCAAACCAAGTAAAGCATTTGAAAGATGTGGGTTTTACCTGTAAGAGCTAATCTGCTTTCCAAAACTAAAACCTGTTACTGGAAATTACTGATGTAGGGTATTTATCATGAGATAATTGCTAGCAAATCAGTACACTTTTTAACATGTTATTTAAGAGATGATATATTGTAACCTTAAAGTATAGTATCAGTACCTAATAATATTCTACAAGATCACCAAAAGAAAACAGTAGAGTTTTATATTAATAAAAGTGTTTATAATGAATATAAAATTTTTACACAAACGTGTATGCAGGCAAATACTCCTTTCACAAGCATTTCTAAGAAACAGTCATCTGTTACACGAATTTTATTATGTTTTAAATATAAATGTCTCTAATGGCAGCTAGAAACACATTACCAAATTGCAATACTATGTTATGAAAAATATTTTTTCATTTGAAGAATAGAATAGAAAACTTCTAGACTGCTTTATAAAATAAAACACCTATCTGCCTTTCCAGGATAAACATGTAAAGAGGCATTTCCTTGTGAATTTACTTAAAATAGGTCTGAATGGAGCAGACATATTCTAATGGAAAACACCTGTGGAAGGAGTGGTGAAATTCACATCATGGTTATACTTAATGATGTGTAACTAACTTTTCTTGTGGCCTCGGTATTTTCAGACATCAGCTTTAACTATCAGGGCACTTACAGAAATTATTTTTTCCCAGTAACTCAAGGGTGAAACAATAAATGGATTTTATTAGTTAAATGATCTCCATGACTCTTCACCTGACTGACTGCACAGACTACCAATCTGTTATTTCACTTTCATTTGAAAGAATGACACAATAGAAGACAAACATATGCAAATATTTTATCAGACATATGCCACAAATCAAAGCCTAGTACCGTCAATTAAAAGACTGAAACTTTATTTGCTTCAGTCAAGAATCAGCGAGGGGCTTTCTAAAGAGAGCTCGTTAGAGAAAATCACCTCTATTTTTAAAACACCTACAATAGAATGGCAGTCAACTTGTTCAGCAAGATTAGAAAGACTTGCAGGCATTTAATTCTAGTTTGACTCTGACAATCAGATTTCTAGGTTAGACATGAAGACTGTGTACGTGTATTTCAAGTTGCCTTAATGGGCCAGCTACCAGATGTATTTTACAACATTCTCCATGGGACTACAATTTTCAGCCTTTAAACTTCAGGGCAGTTTTAGAAATTTGATTTTACATATACATATATGACGACATTCAAAGCCCATCCTGGAAGTCTTGAAACAATGCAGACACTTGCATTAATACAATATAGAATGTGGATGCATGGCCAATGGAGACAAGTAATGTCTGTTCTCGCTGCAGACAAAATACTTTCATGACTATAGCCTTCTGCATGACCCCAACCACACAACACAGCGGTTTACTTTTCAAAAATCTGCGGCTGACTTAGAATCCTGAAAAATACAGATATTGGGACCAAAACTTTTTTATCATACGGAAACCTGAAAAGTTCTGAACTTTAATACAGTTCTGAAGCAAAATATATATCTCCTTCATACAAAGAAGAGTGCACAACTAAATCCAGAGAGCAACTCTTTGTACAAAACAACACCTGGACGTATCAGTCCCATGGAGATAGAGCATACCAAACAAATGGAAATATAGACAGCAGTATAAAAGAAATTAGTTTACTACTTCTGGAAGCGGAAAGGGAAATCTTTAAAATACAACATACTGCTTTTTCTTGCCACTTTAACTACAAAAAAAAGGTTGCCTAATAAGTAAACAATTACCGTAAAAATGAAGGCTGCTGTGATTGCCATTTGCAGTATGATTACTTTAATTGAGCTTAGGATCTCCTGTTTCCTTGGTAGATTAGAAAATCTATATGATATTACATGTTAAGTTTTACGGAATTCACAGAAATTCAGTAAGATCTGTATTGAGAATTGTATCCGTGTATAAAAACACACTAGTTTCTATTTTTCAAGATACTAGAGATAACTATTTGTAAGCACACTTAGAATGCTTTCAAAATAAAAGCTAATGACCTCTGACATATTTCAATGCAACTTCTATTACATTACATAGCATCTCTATTTCTCATGGAAATGTAAAATTTATAATTTCAAGACTGTAAGTCTCTTGTGAATAGCTTGGCATGTCCTTTACTATTATAATGTAAATGTTTATTCATGTGGAATAATCCTCCCATAAATAGTTACCTTCATATCTGAACTTCCAAAAGTTCATATATCATCACAAATGTTGCAACAGCTGTCCATACAACCCAGTAAAGCAAATTCTCTTGTACTAGTCCTAGAGAAATAACTTGAAGAACTGTTTATTTGGCTTCAGAATTTATATTTGGCAAAACAGTGTTCTTTTTCAGAAAGAAACATACCTTAAGCTATTAAATTACCTAAATTGTATGGAAAGAAATAAGTAACTGGAAACAGACAAAGCAGAATAAGATAGTACGTGAACTGCTACTCCCTGAAACAGGTCTTGAGTCCAGAAAGGCCATATTGCATTAGCATAGATACAGCAAAAAAGGATGAAAGCTTCCATTCCGCATGTACTTAATAAGCAATTTAATTACTTATCAAGAACTTGTATTTTTTCCAAGGTAATGTGTCCCAGAGTACTAGTAGCCCTCATATGGATCCATGGAATCTCCTTGAAAGCTGTGCTTATTAAAATGATGTAAAGAGAGCTCAGTGGTATTATTAATCTATTTTATAGAAAAGAATGCACCACCTTGTCATCTGAATTCCTTTTTACAGAAGCACAGATCTTTCAAAGGCATACTCGCGTATCTAGGTAATGCATAACACATGAGCAGAAAATGTGAGAAGTTATGGATAGTAAAGGTTTCAGTTCATTCCCTCTTCTGACAATGATCGAGGAAACGTTAGCTATTTCTATTTTATGACAGCATTCTGACAGATTTTTAAAAAAAAAAAAAAAGCAGTAATGCAAAGGAAAGGATTTATAAATGTATGAATAGATTTCCAAGCTGTTAGTTTAAATGACAGCAAGCTATTTTAACTCCTCTGGAACTAGTCTTCAAATTAGGGCAACTAGCTTTGTGCTTCAGATTTAAAAATAATCCATATACCTTCGAAGTAGAAGCTATTACATAGAAGAATTAGGTACATTAATTTTCTAGACATATATAGGATGACTTCGGACTCTGGTACTAAACGGCCATGATGAACTTTATATACGGTCAGTGCTTCCTCAGTTGGTCTTTTAAATGAAGTTATTAAAGGGAGTTGAAGGTTAAAACATATAAAAGGTGACAGTTTCACTTCAGCACTTACACATTTGAGAGCTTTCAAGTGCTCTTGTATTTTCAGCAAACAGGAAATAACAGCATGTTTTAGGTTCGTTTACTTGGTCGGTAGATTTTTGTTCAACTGTAGTAAAGGTCTCTTATAAATACAGACCATTGCTGAATCAAAGATTACATATGCCGTGATAAATGCCTACGGCTAAGCAAAATGATTTCATAAGCCCCTCCCCTTCTCAGCAGGAATAAAAGCTATAGTAAGGAGGTGAGCCGAATGAATCCTATTCAGCATTTCCAGTCTCCACAGGTAAGAATTATGAACGTGTTCCTCTCTCTGTTAGACAGTATTAAAGGAATAAAGGAAGAACGTTGAGACTTAAGGCACCATTCTGAGCTATCTACACAACGAATGTTGATTCCCAAGCATTGTAGAGACCACCTTCTCTTAGGCTTATGTGGACGTCAAAGTTGGAGGCCTCCTGGCAATATCCAGTCAAGAGGATATCGCCCACTCTTCAGCAAATAAACCTAAAAAAGCGTTCAAGAAAGAGTGATCAGCCTCCTGTATGCAGGCTAATGAGTTCATCAGACCAAACAGTCCTATGAAAAATAATCAAGTCTATTCCGCTTTTCCCGTAAAAGTTATGATGAAGACCTACTTATGGAGCATTGTATTTGGAAAAAAGCACCTAAGCTGTGTAGACTATAAGACATTACCCAAGAAGTTTTTAAATGGAAATTGAAGATTTCCTTTAATAATCAACAATCCAAGAACCAGACAACAGGTAAGAAAATTCTAAACGTGTTGGAGCTTTGAATCTGTTGTTACACAATATACCTTACTAACTCTCTGGACTAAAGTGCAAAAATGGAAACTGATGAAAAGTTATGACTACAGATAATCTTAAAAAAACCAAAAACAAAACCACAACAAAAAATTTCCTGAATTGAAATATGGTGGATGTATCAGTGTGAGGCCAAAATAAATCTCAGTGAAAACTCCACTTCAGTGCAACAAAAATTATTTCAGCCAGTGTAAGTTTGCTAGGCGCACGTTCACATTGCACATGTTATCTATAAGGCACAGTAGACAGTAGAACACTATGGAGAGATACTCAGACAGATCTAAAAACCTTAAGATTAGGTACAACAAATAGTATAGCTCTTTAATGCTTCACTTTGCCTGAACTGACTTCCACAGCCCAGCACCCCCACCTAACCCTCTTTCTGACAAATCTATGATTTGCTTCCTTTTATTCCTTAGACAGGGTAAGAGTGCAAAATTCTGATGTGTAAAAATTCTGAAGAGCAAATTGTAGTGGGATGTGATGGCCCAATGTGAACACAACAAAGTATCTTTCAACAAATGAAAAAAAACAAAACTTTTTAGAAAAGTGGTATCCCAAAGTGGAGAGAAATACTAGTATTTCTACCCTACTCTCTGGAAAGTAGCGAGAGAGGGTCAAGTAGAGTCTTCTGAAAATCAACTTAAAACAAAAGGCATTCAAAAATAGGTTATAATGTTTTCCTCCCTGCAAGTTCTCTAGGCAATGGTTCCAAATGAAAATCGTTTGATGTAGATTCAAATATAAATACAGAGGTTCTGTGGTTTTTCTTGATTCCTGTAAAAAAGAAATCAAAAAAATCTTTCTTTTTTTCCTGGAATGTGAGTCACAGAAGAGATTGTAAACAGATTTAATCACAATAGCAACTAGTCAGTCTTTTTTGTTATTTTTATATATTAAATTTATTTCTGAGGAATCATGACATTTTTCTTTCAGGTAAGCATCTTTTGAAGGATTACATCGCATATATTAATAAGTCATAGACTGAATGAAATAATTCAGGATATGAGCTATTTTACAGCTAACACACTGTATTACAGCTATTAATAAACAATTCTAATTCAGTACAGTTGTAATTCCTTGCACGTTCCTATTAATCCTAATCCGCAAATTCAAAGAAAAACAGAAAACAGGGTGTCTTACATGAACTGAAATGCTTTTTAAAAATATATAGTTTCTTCCTGGGCCCTGTACTATTTCATTTAAAAGGAAAGAAGTACAGGATTTAATCCACAACTGAGGATCCGATTCTTTTGCTATAACTAACAGGCATGCATTTTATGTTTCTGCTGATTGGTTCCTTCACAATACTGAGTAAATCATCATGTACGGATGACCGAATTCAGTACGGATAAATTAATTTTGTTAGCTGCTATTCATAACTTATGTAAAAGCAGTCAGTTAGATAATCATTCAGAAAAAACTACCAAACATTACAGAACAACCACAGTTAATGTAAATATCATAATACTAAATGGAAAAAAAAAAGCTTGCATTATTTGCAGTATCACTGCAACAAAATAATGATATTTCAAACTTTCACAAATATTTAATCTGAGCAAAGAATTTTCACACACACTAATGAAGTTACACTTGGAACATTCTTTTAATAGCACCATTCTGAAAAACAGTACATTAAGACATATGTATGTCTAATTCACCTTCAGTGAATGACCAATTTATCTTGTAACAAAAAACTACTGAATTTTTTAATCTTATGAAACTGCACTGTACGTAGTAGTTTAACAGAAAAAACACCAGCATAATAAGACTTTATCTCTCATCTCCAATGTAAATACATGGTTTTTGTACCTTCATTACATATGGACATCGAACAATCCCTGTCCCTTGAGATTTGGAAAAAATTACCTTCATAAACCTTTAGCAAATGTTTCAGTACCACATTCATCAGCAGGAATAATAAAACACTGGATTGGGCTTTTTAAGAATGCACCAATTCAAATTTATTCACCCATTTTAACAAGAAACATTCTTAACCCACGAAGGTCTACTTTTATTTCTGTCTCTCATGAAGGAATCTAACAGTAGGAAGAAATAACACAGGTCGTGGGAAACGTTATCTCTATGACGGAGATGACATAGCAAAGATAAACAGTTACGGCATCATCATTTTGTAATGTTATCAAAATATGCCCGTTTCTACATCCTATTCTAAATATTATCCTGAGGAAAAAGGCAACCTTATTAAAACACTAATAATAGTTTTCTGCTCCTGTAGAAAGGCTAGCTATATTTAACAGCATATTCTTTCATACTGTACCTTTTCTTCACCACCGCTAAACTACGCTCAAGTCAAATGACAAGATCTGGTAGTCATAACTGGTTTCCTACACTGTCCTCACTATCTGTGGCATCTGACTGTTTGGCAGCGCAAGGTGGAAAATCTGTCTGAAGAATTCCAACATCTGTTACATATTCCCACTTCCTCAAATTATAACTTATTACTGCATGGTTGAACTGTATCTTTTTGCCAGTTTGAGGTCCAAGTGGCTAACAAAGCAGGAAAACTTTTCTAAGAGAAAGCTCAGGAATCAGCAGAACATTATTGAACCAGAAAAGTTAAAACGATGAAAACATAAAGAAAAATTATAATAGTGGTGATAAAATAACTAAGCCTAAACTTCTCCTCAGCAGTATACAGACAGTATGTAAACTGTATACTATGAGGCACATCGGAGGCTGAAAATTAAGCTTATGTGCTTTATTGTTTATAAATAAAGTAAGAAGCCAAAGTCATCTAATAATGAAAATACTTTTCTCAGAAAGCATACATAGTAGTAGAGTCTATTAAAAGACCCCGCAAACTTTGAGGTCTTAAGGATACAGAGATAAGGAACTTCAGTAAAAATATGAAGGGAAAAAAAATGAAGTATTGATTATCCCTTCTGGTTCTGTGATCTAATTTCTTGCCCAGTCTGTATGAGCTCTCACAGAATTGCTCCATCTATCAGGAAAAATGAAAGGAAATGAACTCCTAAAATATGAGCAATATAAAGAGCAAAATGTGCAGTAGCAGAAGACAGCAAAACGGAGGAAAAAATTTTTTTTCTGTTGAAAAGCTAACAGAAAAATAATTGAGGAGAAAAATCATAGTACATTACTTAGTTGTTCAGTATTGATGAGAGCTGACGATATGCATTCACAACATGTAATTAAGATTTTAAGGAAACTTGATATACAAGCAAAAGGCAGAAAGAAAAAAAGTCACACCAAAAAACTACTTTCAAGTGGAACTTGACAAATTCAAGGAAGCAAATGCAATTTCCAAATAGGATTTTTGGTTGATACTCTGAAAGTATCCTGGCTGAATTAACAGTGCAAAGGGACTGCAAAATCATCCTCTAACTAGCTTGTGACAGTATGCAAATTGAAATGAAGTTAGAAGACTCTGGTAAGGATTTACATTTTTTCAAAAAAATAGATATGCCTTTTTGGATCTTAGCAATGTAACTTTTACTTTGTGAGGTAAATACTAAGCAATACTGGATACAAAGTCAACACATACAAAAACAAAATGCAGAGTGAGGATAAATCAAACTTTTTCAGGATTTAAGGAAAAAAAACCACCCCAACCAACAAAAAAAAGCAAGCCTTCCCAGCACAGGAATAGCTGATTCTTGGTCTTTTCACTCTAATTGTCTCTACACGTGCAGAAATCATGGAAGCATTATGAGTTTATGAATAAATGTCTCAGATTGGCAATTCTAATATATACTTTTTTCCCCCTTTACATAGTCAGGAACTACCAGAGAATAAAGAATTTTTAAGAATGTCTAACTTCGCTTTTGGCAGAAGAGCGACAGACCTGAAACGCCACATCTAGATGAACTATGTTTAAGGATTAGAGGTTAGGTGCAAAGTGAATTAGATGAAAATGTAATGGGAATGACTAACAGTAAGTACTTAGTTTTGGAGGCAATGAACAAACAATTATTCCCACAGCAGTAAAATGCAAGATTTCTGAGAACTGAGAGGAAATGCCAAAAAAGGGGACATAGCAGCATTTCCAAACCTATCATAATTGGAATTAATGAACCAGAAAGGTTACGTCCACTGCATTCTTCATTTTTTCAGTCTGCAAATCTTCAGGATTATTCAATTAATTCAATTACCTACTACTCTCACTGCAAAAATTGGCTAATATCTCCTAAAATGCAAATATTTAAAATTCTCTTAAGAAACTGGTTTGCATATGCTCCCTTCTAGAGCAGGCATTAAATAGATTTCACAATTACTATCATTAGATGGGAAAAACATAGAATCTCTTGTTTACAAGAGGGGACAAATTAAAAAATCAAAGTTAAGAAAATAAGCATTATTATATAAACATGCTGCAAATTACGAGTAGATGTAAAAACAAGATTTAAAATAATAGAAGACTGTACTCCCTGACTGGGAAACTAAGTTGCTGTATGAAACAAACATTTTCTCTAGCAAACAAACAATCGCTTGCTATATAAGGCAAGTACTTTGTACATTTGACATTTTGGGAATTGTTGGGGAACTTACTAATACTGTTCACAGAAGGCTATGCAAAAGACATCAAAATGCAACATCCAAATACTGGAGAAGGTATCTATCACATTCCAGCAGCCCATTACTATTGTCACATCAGTTTCCTGCTTCTCCACAGGCTGTTCTTGGAAGCATCATACACGCCAAAAAAACTGAGTTCTAGCAAATGGAACTTCTATTCTGACTGACCTTTAAGCAAATTGTTTTCAAATTGAAGGTACGCCAGTACTTTTTTGAGCATGTCTCAAAAAAAGGCCACAAGATTTCATGCACCATCCAACAGATTTTGAACTACTATTTATCATACAAATGACAACTAAGATCATGATAAAGTGGAGTGGAAAAAGAACTAAGGACATGGGGCTAATTCTACTTATCTTAAATGTTGTTCCATCTACAAATGCAAGATTTGTTTCATAGCTTCACATAAAATCATCATGAAAAATAATAACATGTCAAACTGAGTTCTTTCCTTTTTGTGTGACACTTTTGTGTACTGTTCTCTCTCAGCAATTATACTAGCAGCTCTTTTGGCTTCTTAAAACTATGGAAAAAATTCAGCATAATATACTCTATACAAAGGAAAACTGCATGCTACACGTCCTTATGGCACATCCTCAAGGGTTCGCTGAGTAGAAGAAAAGAAGTCCAGCCCAGGAAAGGAATATGCATGCAACTGAACTACAGAATTAAAGACTTCTATTCCTTGTCTTTCTTTATTCTTCTTTTACATGAATCAAAATGGAAAATATGCAGACTAACATAATTAAGGACCACAGTAAAACATATCCCCTTTAACTACATCCAAGCATGAAAACAGTACACATAACGTCCAGTTTTATCTCTTTGATTGACAGTGTTTCCTCAGGAAGACAAAGAGAAAAAGAGGAATAATGTCAAGTCATAATTTAGAGAGGGAAATGTGTGATCTGAGCCTTGCTTCACATATATATTAATCCCCCCCGCCCCCATCCAAGAATGCACGTTTCACACTGTTTAGAAGACAGCAAGGAAGGACACCATCAAGATAAGGGACGAAAAGTGCAATATAAATAAAGAAAGGAGAAATGACTTCTCATAAGTGAGAAGTGATTTGCTGCAGGTATTTAAGATTTTATTTTACCTTAATACACAGACCATTGACTGTTTTAAAAAGAATATAAAAATCAACCTCAATATAGTCTACCTTTTTGACACCATCTGTTTTGATTGAATAGTGAGAGAAATTTCTTATACATCAATTTCTAGGGCTTCCAGTGAGAACAGGTAATTCCTTTTACATTATCAGGGTCGTGATCTAGCAACCTTAATGAGAAAATTCCTTCGAATATCCTAGTCCTACATAGTAAGTACTTTTAAAAAATAGATGCTTGCTTACTTACTCCATCTTTTTACAGTGCCTTTTATGGTCCATGCTTTCTGAAGTTACTGAAGTCTCTATGTCTCCTCTGTGTTCAGAAGAAAAACCTACTTCGATGTTTGAACAGACTACTTCTGTTTCTAACACTGGAAAAGAGAGAAAGCTGAAAGACACTCTATTCCACGTACTGAAGTATGGAACAGCAGAATATTGCCAGTGATACCACCTGCCTCTGTTAGCTGCATCCAGCATCCAGCCTGGGCAACTGCTTAGTTAAGAGGTCTCAGCAATGAAACCATATTTTTCCATAAGTATGACACATACTAAATGAATTTAAATTTTACATATATATATTGCTGCTCTTTGACGCTAAAAATTGAAGTATGCATAGCCTGTAGACCTTTTCCATGCCTCATTTGTCATAAAAGATCGTTAGCACTTACTAGAGAAGGTAGAACTATGATCAAAATTTGTCAGTTATCTCACTGAGAGATAAATTTTACTGTCAGATGTCTGGTTTGGTTTGGGGTTTTGTTTGAATTTGGTTTTGGTTTTTAATATTAATAATAATAATTAAGATACATATTGTTCTACACCATGAGGCATCTCACTTCTAGCACTGACCAATATCTGACCATACTGAAGAAGTTTTATTAACCTACTGTTATATGTGCCTTCATCTTCTGAGTATTAAAAATTTATATTTGAAAATTTGTTAATCATGTTTTTCAATATGTATTTTCATATAGCACATGAATAAAACCACAAGATCTCAAAGTTGTTGTTCATTATCAGAAGGCAACATCAAATATTTGTGTCTCGGAAAGAGATAAGGATGAAATTTGTGATTTTCCAACTTGTAATAAACTGATGTGTTTTCCAATGACATTTTCTCTGATATTCTCAAATGCTAGAAACATACAACTGACATGCATTGCTTTCCTAAATATTCACTATATGACGTGACTGAGTTCTGTCATAGAGAAGACTTCTCATTGTCCTGTTCATTGGTGAAGGACACCATGACCCTGGTGGTGCCCCTGAATATGCCATGAGAATGCCTGGTTTGCTTTTTGAAATGTTGATATGAGAGTGTACTTCCTTAAAAAAAAAAAAAAAAAAAGAAAACAAACCAGCAGCCCTAGAGATTGTTCCCCAGGAAGCATCCATTACAGTGGTCACAAATTTCTTTGAGGGGACTGGTCCTTTCAACACATTCCAGGAAAGGGGGAAGGCGACCCATAAGCTCCAGACCTCAGGGACATTTGAGATTGGATATTCAAAACAAGTGACATTAATGGACTAAGAAAAGGGTAGATGTAGAAATACCTAGCATCTGCGGGCAGTAACTGAATAGTAACTGATATCACCAGCTCGTCTCTCAGGTGTTTGTTTCAAAGGCAATAGATAGTAATAATGATTAATACAGAGGAACTCTTTACTAAGAGGCAATTCAGCAGAGTATCTCAGAGAGTATATTGAACTTCAAGCAAATGAAGGTAAACTAGAAAATAAGACCAGAACTTTCTTACTTTAGGAAAGGTGGGGAAGACATCTGTCAGAAGGGCCACAATAAAAAATGTCTCAGAATTTTACTTTGGAGAAGTTTCTGCAATTTTAGCAATGTCCTAAACTGCAGACCTATGGAGTTAGATTTCAAGGAGTACAGTGAAAAGGTAGGTAACAGACCTGAAACAAGATACAGAACTGAAGACAACTTGTGTTGATGAGCTGATTGTTCCCTCCTCTGGATGATGATGATGTTACCTACAGCTAGCCGACATGCTGCAAAACCTCATATGTAATAATCAAAGATGAATTGCGGAAATTTGTCCAGCAGGAAACTGATACACAACCATAAAACTACGCCTTTCACATCTTCCCCTACCCTGCAAGATACAGCCTTGCACACCGACTGTTATCAGCAGTATTGTACCTGTCTAGACAGACATTTAACATGAATCTCCATCACAGGCAAAACACCTTGATAAAATACAGTTTCAAAATCAGAAACTTAAATAAACTCTAACAATAGATTAAAAACAAGGAGAGAAAAACAGCCTGTCCTTCTTTTTAAAGAGACATTTTTGAGGGGGTGGGGTACGGGAATTTAGAAGGAAAATGGGATTAGGATAAAGCATGAGGAAGGAGTTATTACATGAGATAATCTTGATTTTATGGAACTGGAAATAAAACAGCAGAAAATTGAGAAGGAATGGCAAATAAGGACATAAAATTATCTGGGCTGACAAAGTTTTATGTGGGCTTAAAAGTTTGAAGGCAAAATACTGCTTGTAAGGCAAGAATATCAGAACAAAAAAAAAAAGTAGCTGTATTTGTATACAGAACATCCTTGCACTGTGTGATTAATAATGTGCAAAAAAAATTCTTTACAGTGATATAGATACTCACAACTCTCCATGTAAAGGTGGATATGCATATACAATCCCATAACATAGAATACTAATCAACTTGTTATATAATCATGAGTAATCATTTCAGCAATCTTAACAGCACAGAACAAAACCATTTGAATAAAAACAAATGTTAAATGTATGCTTTGGTGTTTGTTTTAAGAATAGCTGTATTCAAAAAGAATAAAAACATACTACACTTTTCTCAGACCTCTTCCAACAAAGATTTATGAGCAAACAAAATTTGCCAGTATAAATCTTATTTTCTTAAACCCGCTAGTTCTACCATAAGCACTCACACTTGGCTACTTGATTAGGCTTCAAAATCCCAGTTTTATACTACAATTAAAGGTGGTAAACCTCAACTGAGTTGAGTGAGAAATGACTTGGAAGTTTGTAAACAAAAGGTATAACTTTTCTGGGATTCAAAGGGGGTGTTAAATGTAGATACGATGTGAACTGGGCACTGTTATGTCCTAAGTACTCTCCTGTCCTACGACCAAGAATAGGTCCCTTACATTGTTGGGTTCTCCCCAGGTAACTGAAACTCTTGAACATGTTTCCACATTTCTGTCCCCACCTTTGGGTTTGCGATGCAAGTGTAACAGATCACAGGAGCAATATTTTTGTAATATTTTCTGTAAGTACACCCTCAAAAAATCTTCCTACAATACTTCCAGATTTTATGAGATTCACTCCTTTTTAACATTGAGAAAATGATATCAAGTCAGTAAACAATATGCTCATTTCAGAAACAAAAATATTTTCTTAAAAATTCATTTTTACTTGCTTTTTAGAGCTTTATGGTAAACATTAAATAACTGTAGTTCAGTGCAATAAACTCATTCATGATGGAACAGATTTCTCAGAAGTATGACATCTTTCCTTCATACTGTTTATACAGATGCTTATATACTTAATACATGTTTGCATTAAGTGTTAATTGATACAGTCAGAACAGTGAAATGGTCATAAAACACTGTTGGAAATGGTGGAATACTTCAAGTAGACTTTTGATGTACTTAGATCTAGTTTACCCCAAGAAAATTAAATAAAATATTATCCTTTGTATTCTTAGTAAACTGTTGCTAACAGTACTTAAAAGGTAACTGCTAATACTATTAACTGCAATGTAAACAACTGCAGGATGCTATTAGCAAATTAGCTTTTTCTCTTTATAAACTTACATACTGATGTTCATTATTATTTTGATTCAAGAGCTGTGCTTAAGTCAAACCAAGATATTTTCAATAATAAACCAGGTTTACACTGTTCAGATACTCATCAATAACTGATGTGATTCCAAATACTTGCTATGCAGTGTGCTTTTACTCGTCACATTAAATGAGCCAATACAGGCCTATTTATGTATATATATTTCTGAGTATTATGTAATTCCTCATAGCTAGGTTTGGAATTTTTTTATGTAAGGTTTCTATGAAATAACAATGGTTTGGACAACAGATGTTTGTGTCTACCACCTAAGAAGCATCAAAAAATTTGGACCAAAAGCTTGTGCATATCCCATACAATCAAATCCTGCATTTAACTACATAAATTAAAAATAATTGCATGTTTTCTCCAAGACTACAGAAAACGGCAGCTGTTAAAGGAGTAAGTATTAAGTTGCTCTGAGACTTTTTCTCAGTACTACACTCTTCTTGAATTTGTTCTAAGCAGGTTTAAATGTTATAAAACAACTTTGATCCCAACAAATGGAGAGTCATTATTTATTTTGCATTTTTAAATACTTGTGTTTACTGTTATGCTGAGAATATGACATGAAAAATTGATTATTTTCTTTGGTGATCATATATGTTAGTATTTTTTCAAACAGAAGAGAGTTGAAACTACAAGAAAATCATGAAGATTTTTGTATCTGCACATCCATACCTGAGCGTTAAGAAGTTCTTCACATTTGTGAGAATGTTTTTCAATTGCTAGTATATACTGTTTTTCAATAGCTGCTTCTTGCTGTTGAACTGTAGATTGTAGCAGTGCCTGCAAAAAGAAAGCACAGAATATTCAAGAAAGATATAACTGGTATGTTTATTGGTAGCTGCAGATCTACTAATACTTGTGTATTACCAGAATGTGGAATGCTGTTATAAATTTGGAATGCGCAACTATTAAAGTACCTTTCTATGTAACACTACCTTGTTCTCAGTCAGGACTGAAATTTTTTCGATCTCGGATTACTTATACATAGTCTGCTTAAAAGACAGCAGCACACAGAAGATAGAGAGGGAGAGTATTTCTGTTAAATATACTCAGTTTGGTGGGACCACACAAGAAGAGAAGCATATGAAAGCTCCTGAAGAAAAAAAAAAAAAAAAAGCCAGACATATTTCCCTGGCTGACAAAACTCCACATCCTCTCGGCACAGTGTAAGATCCCATGGGCCAAGCATGATCTTCACAACCACAAGTCAAGTAAAAGCAGATGGAAATTCTGAGTAATTTAAAACATAAAAGAATGCCCCCCCCAGGAAGTTCACACTCAAATGTGAAGCAGTGGAAGTCAAAGTACCAGGACAGTAACAAAAAGATGATAAAATTAGGAACTCTCTGTGTATGAGCACGTATGCATGCACATGTCTATATTCACATGCACTTGACTGAACTCAGCAGAATTTCCAGCATCTGAATGCAGAAAGAGAAATAAAAAATTCAGGTACGTGAAAAACCAAATTACCATTTGAGCAATTACACTCAGGGCTTCCTTAAACAATGATGGTATTTTAATGCAGGATTTACTTAACTCATGCTATGCAAGTCTTTTTCCCTAATATTATAAAATATTTATGTCACTTTCCAAATACTCATTGGCCTATTTATACACAACGTAGCAAACTATTTTTAACTAGAAATCAATATAGTGAAGTAGCTGAAATTACTATGTAAGTTAAAACAGACGTTAAGTTTTATAGAAAACAGACCTTTGGCCCAAATGAAGACAAAGGAAAAAAATACCATCTTTCAAATAATTTTTATTTTAGAGATATATTTACTTCGTGGAACTTAACATACACATATTAAATACAATTTTGAACACTTTTTTTTTAAAAAAAGTATACAAAAAACCCCACCTGACAATTTTTGAACTACCTTTCCAAATATTACACTAATTAATGTCTTATGCCAAAATCAGTGTTCTTCAGTAATGCTATAGTATGGTAGTAGTTTTCAGCACAGGTTCAGAAAGATTTAAAACGTAAAAAATGGTACTTAACATATATTTTAATCAAAGGGTAAGAATACGTTTGCTGGTGTTTGCAGGGGATTTAGCAAGCTATAAGCTTACTTTCATAAAAGTCAATTTATTTCCAACTAAATTTACTTCTTTTATTGATATAAATTCAGGCAATCACAAAAACTTAACTCTCAAAGAAGTATAACTTCTGTATGTGAAACTTCATATGCTAAATCCTACTGTGTATAAACTAGAATTGCCACATATCGCCGGCCAAAATTAAGTCTGTACTTTGGGGTATGGAGTTTTTTGCCCATTGTGACCAAGAATTGTTTCACATAACTGGCACAAGAAAAAAAAAATTCAAATTCTGATCTTAGGGAAAACAGTAAACAGAATGGTCATCAAGTTGAAATGCTGTTTCTCAGATAGATTCTTGCTCATGCCAAGGGCTGAGTCACTTTATGCACTATGCAAACTTAACTTGTGACTGTTAAATTCCTATGAAATATTATAAAGAACTTTCAGTATTCAAGGAAATAATTATTATTCATTGTATGGCATGTACAGGTTGTTAAATTTTTAGCTTAATTTTCTTCTTATTATTTTCTTTAGAAAATACATGAAATTCCACATTCAGAAATAAAAGCCTTCCTTTTCTATCATACACACTACTAACATAGTTTAAGTAGTACCACAGAATTGATTCTGTATTTGACTATTCCACTAGGTGGCCAAGTAAGGAGACAGAGAAAAATTCCCGTATGTGGCACAGTACTTCAACAGTAGCTTCCATGTTGTGCCATAAAAAATTCTCCAGACAAAAATCTTTATTTCCTATGGAGAGATACAGCAGACCAGCCAGTCAAACAGGCCTTTAAAATACAGTATAATTTATTTATGTCAAGGACTAAATCTTTTCAAGTCACTTAGAAGATGAGGTGTGTCACACAATACCCTAAAATATCAATTACTCCTTAATACAAGATTTTTCATTTCCAAGAGGAATCTGAAGATTCTCAGAACCTTATTGTTTTAAGATATGCTTACAATCAAAATAGAATGCTGAGCTCCAATTTGTTCTGCAGTGTAGAATGCTCTTATTCTTCTGAGAAAATTTTTATGCTCAGGACTTAACATTATTGTCAATACTGTCAGATAAGGCACTTCTATAAAACAGAAAGTATACATTATTGTCAATACTGTCAGATAAGGCACTTCTATAAAACAGAAAGTATACTCTTCTGAAGTATGAACAGAAAAGTGTCATAGATAATTGGCATAACTAGACAAATGTATCTTGCCCTTTAAATTAAGGCTTTCATTATTCTTAATTTATCATTGAAATCACGTCCCATATTTAATAAGTTATCAGAAACAAGATGATTTTTAAAATAAAAGGCAAACTTGACAATTTCCTTTAATTCTAATCTAACATGCAGTTGTTGCCTAGGACACTACTTTTTTCACCGTGTATATCCTACAACTGCCTGGCTCCGGCTGACTATAAAAAGTAAATATGAACATAAAGATGTCATAAAACAATGTCTTTTCAAGATTTAAAAAAAACCTACACACACACACAAAAAAGAAAACAGAAAACATGGAGTTAAAAAATGATGTCATTTTCTTCATCTGATCACAACCACCATTTAAGGATTCTTAATAAGATAAATACAACAGAGATGCATGATATCCATACAGTGCTTTTGCAATTTTCAAGATAATCAACTACTTTATTAAAATAAACCATACATTCAGCTATCTGACAACAGGCATCTTTCACTTATAGTTACATACTTCCTTCAGTACGACACTAAAAGTCTTTTGACTAATTGCTATTCTGGCAACTACTTATTGCTGCTGAAACATCACCTTCTTCCTTAATTAATTACACAATTATCCTGGCGGACCGATGTTCCATAAATGTGTGTCCACTAACCCAATATCAAGCTGTCAGTCTTGAAGCAGTCTCCTTGAAATAGGTCATTGAATCATTTCAAAGAAGGTTACAGTAGAATGTACCCTACAGCATCTGTTGCGTGAAGTCAAAGGGTAGGATTTCAATATGGGCGCTCTTGGTAATTCATTTCTCCTTCTATATATTGTGCAATGAACTTCCTTGACACAGGGTGGCTAGGATCATCCTGTACTAATAGCCAGTTTCAGAACTGTGACAGCAAGAGGAATCAGTCTTGTTGTGGATCTCTTTCTACACTCCTATCACGTTTGTTGCCTCAGTCTACATTTGTTATAGTCATAGTCATATTTTCAAGATTTCTTTACATTTATCAGCTAGTCCTTACTGCTTCTTGGCTTTTTGTTTTTTTTTCTCCTTCCTTCTTCAGCCCAACAGACTTCACAAGCCCTAACTGTATCTGCTTTTAACCAAAAGTGAGGTCGCCTTTTAGGACTTTGCTAGAGCCAAATAAAGTCACTCTTTTCCCATTTGCAATTTCCTGGGCTTTCAAAAATCCCCTGCCTCCCAACCTCTTATGTAAATCATTGTATCAGGGAACAGTTTAAAGGACTGTGGTACCTTAGATAAGCTATTACTTAAAGCAGTTTGCTTAAAATTCAAACAAAGCCATGCATGAATATAAGAAAGAACCATAGTTATCATAAGTACATCATCATTCGAACTGATGCTTTTCCACTAATCAAAGAAAGACACAATTTACAAGGCTTATGTATTAAATAATCAAAGTAAATTTAGGTACAATAAAATAAGAATAGTAACATCTTTCCTCTGACTTCTGAAAAGAAAGCAAACAATATCACCACAGCTCCAGAATCAGAAAAACATTTATACGTTGCCTTTTAACATTTCCTGTATCTCATATTACACTTTTACCATTACCAAACTGGACAAAAAAATAGATTAACTGAGTAAAACAAGAATTAATGTCTACACTGACATTGTTTTACTAGGTTTGGTTCAGTTATAATTCTTTTTCAACTTGGCATAATCTTAGCTAACCAAAGCTAAAATTCAGTCAAGTTTTAAGCCTCAAACTTTATAGCCAAAATCATCACAGAAACAATTATTTTCTCAAACAATTATCAAAACCTTTATACATTTAAATGACCGTACAAAACATTTTTTAATTAGTTTGCAGAAAGATTAAAAGTTAATTCATCTTAATTTTATAAACTGTAATTTTACCAAAACAAAATAAAACTTTAAGTAAATTAGTCCAAACTCCTGTTTGAGCTCAGATAAAGAGCTAATCTTAGCTTTAAATTTCATACATAAGAGTAATTTTGGAAGACCCCAAGTTAAAACTATATCCAAACATCATAATAAGAACTTTATCCATAATGACCTTGGGGTGTCCTTAAGGGAACACACATCTTTATTATATGCCTTAGCAATGGTCAGAGAATTAAGTAGTGCTGGAATGTAATTGACAATGCACTACATGTACGGGGGGAACACCAGGGAACTGCACCACTGCGTACAGACCAGAGACTGAAAGACTGTACTGTACCGAATCTGAGAAGAAAAGTTTAAAGATCAGAAAAATACAAGGGATGACAAAATTTTATCCTGTATTCATACAGGTTGTGTTATGTATAGAGTACTAGATGCTTTCTAAAATTTGTCCTCACCCTTGGAAAGGCAAAAGTGCGATCATTAAGATTTTGCCAAAACCACAGCACAGACACTCCAGCCCACTTTTAATACAAACCTATTTGCCCAGTGCTAGTGCATATTTTCTTAATTCTACCGGCAATAGAAACCACAGCTGCTTGTCCAGAACAGGATTTATTGTATGCCCAAAAGCTAGAATTTATGAGAATCTTTCTCAAATTATATAGACAAAATATAGATTGTTACCCCCAAATTCCCTAACCGTAACAAATTGCCAAATCTCTGCGAACTCCCTCTTTTTTAGGGTGAAAAAACTAGTCAGAAAAAAAAAAAAAAGGCAGGGAGGAAAAAAAGCAAAGTTTATTATCCCCTCTCATCTCTTCTGAAAAAACAGTATAAAAGCAATTCCAATCCATGCAAAAAACCAGACTTCTCAGATGTGAGAAGTGTTTGAAAACGTTAAACTCGCATGAAACATCAGTATGAAACATGCATCATGATACACAGGCTGCTGCATTATATTCTATAAAGTTACTTAAAAGCACTGCACCAAAACCCTTAGTCAATTGAAGAAAAAAAAAAAATCCTCTCTGGTTTATTTTCCCTGCTCAAGCATCATTAACTAACTACAAGCCAGTCCATCAAATACCTTCTGTACTTCAAAATTTCTGAGTCAGGATATTCAAAACAAGTAATCTTTAAAAATAAAGTGACGTAGTGAAAAGTAAAGTTACCATTCTACCTTAAACATACAAACTATATTACATACCAGCATTAATTTCAGCAATAGTACATAAGAATTTCTGTGCTTCAGAGCATTAGACAATGATTCAGCTTATTCAACATCCTATCTCCACCACTAATTAATTTCTACCACTTCATTTAAGAGCAAAATACAAGTAACCAATTGTTGAATGATAAAACAGAGAAGAGAACAGCATCAAAAAATCTTTTCTGACCCTTGGAGAAGATACATTAACTCAATAAAACGTACTGCTTGTGTTATAACTCAGTTATTAGCTGGTAAACATACTATATAAATAAAACTATCTAAAAGATTTTTGAAAATGTCTTTTTCAACAGAATCCAACCTATCCACCTCAAGACCAAGATACAGCATATTTTTATGATCGGGCTATTTTCAGGTGAGCCTCCCTTTAAGTGAAAATGAAACATTTACATTTAGGTGCTATGGAATACAGAGGTTTTTTAGTACAAGTGAGTATTAACCAAATGAAAGCAATTAAACTCCTGCTTAGGTCAGAGTCAACTTGTAGTTGAAGTAGGTTCTAAGTGAAATAAAACTAAACGTTGAGTTCAGTTTCCTGAATTGTTTCCACTCATAGTCATAGTGTGCTACCAAAGCTTTAAACAGAGGTCATACTGTGAAATTTCACATATCAAGTCACAAAGTATTTCCTGTGGAAAATTCTTCTCACAAGTTATTCTTTACAAAAGGTCAACACATTTTGATGTGCATCAGGGTATGAGGAAGATTCATGGTTTCTCCAGCCACTGTCCTGTTTGCAGCGTGAACTGGAATTTAGTCAGGTGTTTTGAAGACATAACATAAGAGACATGTGAATCAAATACAATAATAGGGCAACATGGTTTTTGTAAAGTGGTGTAACAACTTCAGTTTCATTTTCAGCTGCTTTTGGTATACCAGTAAGGATCAACAATTTACAGTTTGCATACTATGCTCAGTCTACCTAGATACGTCAGTTTTACTGGCATGTGAGTTTGATTTATTTTCCACAAAACAGTGTTCCCGCAGACTCCTCCCAGAAAGAAACTGCAAACTCACTCTTAATCAAACCTTTCAATTATTATATATAACAATCTATTTTTTGTTTTATAGTCAGAACCACATATAAAAAGTCATTCTTACTAAAAAGGGAGAGAGAGATATCTTGTAATTTTTACAATTACTTTTAAAATACTAAGATGCTTTAATCAATAATAAAATATTTTTGATAGCCAGATCTTCAGAAGATTGAGACTTGACTGTACCTTGCTTTTATTGGAATTCTGTAGAAAGATTTTTACAGTGGCATCACTGTTGTACATGAGTACTCCTATACAGTAAAAATGACAAGGAATCTCTCCTTTTCCAGCCATCAGCTTTTCATGACAAAAAACAATATTGTATTATATTCAAGGCCCACCTGAATTCTAGTGCAACTTACGTGCAGACAAGGATAGAAGCTGGAAGTGAAATGCAAGCCCTTGCAAGAACTTTTGAATTTATCCTTTTATTCATACGTCAGACTTTCCTGAGCCAGCCTGTCATCTTGGGAACTTAATAAGCTAAGCTGGTATTCTAAAGAACTGAGAACTGGCCACATTTCAAGAGTTTTCCCTCCTCACTACGGATAAACTATGTTAAAAAAAAAAAAAAAGAGATATCATGATTCTAGGTAATGAATGAAATATTTTAAATTTTTGCAATGAAATCTTTTAAATTTTCCTTTGTTTATTTGAGAGAAACCTTTCAGTTCAGAGGTCTGTTGTTGACACAAGAAGTTTTTAAAGACAATCTGACGGCCCCCACATACCCTGTACTTTGCAAACCTGTCTGTTCTTACATTCTGGAACACTGAAAAAAACCCAACCACCTAAAACCAAAAACTTATAGACAAAAATCTCACTATAGAAAGGGTTGGAAAGGACTTTGCATCTTGAAGCTAATTTCCATAAAAGGAAACACACATCTGATTCATGCAAGCCATCTTTTAGAAGACCAATAATTGCATAAAATAATCTAAGTATATAAATACCACCAAAAATACACCTGCCTGTAACTTCATATTCTTTAAAGCTTACATTAGAGGATATTTTATATGGTGAGAAATATAAACAAAACAGATTAAAATTCTTAACTCGTCTATTTACAGAACTATGACAATTTCAGAACAAAAGCTTGATTAAACAAGCAGAAGAAAAATCCTTATGTTGCTTGTGGTAAATATCTTAAAATGTGACACGATCCCACAAGCATCATTTCCAAGATCTACATTTACTTTTCTTTACTGTAGTTAATTACCAGGGATAAGAGTTTAAAAAAATAATGACATGAAAGACAGAAATTAAACAAAATTAGGTAAACATGAGAAGGGGAAACTTGGCCTACACAGAACACTAAGTTCATTTTTAATTTGCTTTCCCATGTTTTTTAACACAAATTTCATGACTATGTTGTAGATGGTTTATTTGTTGAAAAGAAGATAAGAATGTGAGATGCTTAACAATGGCCAAGGTTTTTGATGGTTTCTGCTACAAAGTGTCTAACGGTCTCTGTTAATGGATTTCCCAGCATGTTTGGCAAGCTAATATTCCCAAGACAACTGAAATAATTCTAAGGGCTTTGGTATATTCAGATCCTTGAAAATAAATCATTATTTGACTTCTCGTATAAGCTCCATTTTCAACACTGTTGCCATATTAAAAAGGACCAGTCACAACAAGTGTAGGAATTGAGAAGGTTTGGTCTTAAACTTGAGTGTCTGGTCTACCTAGGTATTAATGAAAGACCAGTGTGGAGAAATATTGTCTGTTTACAACAAATAATTCCCTGAAATACAGGGGAGTGATTATCAGAAAATGTAACCCATTTTCACACATAGAAAGACAGAACAACAGCAAGTCTGCTGCAGTAAGTCTGCAAAGAGTAATAATTAGCTCTAAATGTAAGAAAAATGTGAGCTTTTTGTTACTAACTTGGCAACCTTACAGACAGAAGCAAAAAAGTGGCAACTCTCTTTTCCTTTGTATGCCAAAAGAAAGGCACTTTCACAAATCTACCAGTAGGAAAGACTTATCTATGCCTGGAATGCAGAGAAGGCAAGTAGTCAACCCTTTTCCATTGTTGTTCAATCCAAGTTTCAATACCTAAATTAGAGGATTTGGGTCTTGAGGGATTTGGGGATTATTTTCTGGGGCTAATGATGAATGGTTCATATTTTTTACACAGCTATCCTTAAACAACCAATTACATTACACCAGGATACATTACATTCACCATGCCACAACTCTGCTTGGAGCGGCATTACAAAATTATAATTGTCTGGTATCAGACACAATTAGTCATAATTCCAACACCCATGACTGCAACAGAACCTAATTTGGGCCATAAACAAGCACTTGATTGCAATAATCTGCATCAGTTTGTTTTATTAACACCCAAGGAATGCAAAATAGGACAGTATTCATCGTAAGAAAGATTTTTCCTTCCTACACCTTTTAAACAATTCAGTAGACTTGCTTCGGTGAATTTCCACACTCAAGGTAATTTGGGGATCAGCCAACAAGTCTGATAAATATAATAAATTCCCGAAGATATGAGCAGTTATGAAGTCCCCAAAATGTTTAATATTACTTTTGTAACTACAAAAACACATTTGACTCATTTACTTAAAGAAAAAAAAAAAATCTTAACCCTGTTCTATATTGAAATATTAACCATTAACTAACATTTTAAAAGAATCCATGAGATTATTTCCTCTAACAAAACTTCAGAACAGTTTATGCCTTCACTGAATTCTCTGATGATTCACTGTTATTCCCTTTTTATTTTTTTAAGTACATGGCAAAGCACTACTGAAAAAGTATTTAAGCTATAAACAAACAACGAAAAAAAGCTTGATTTTTTTTTTTTTTTTAAAACCTAACAAGTTGGTTGCAGTATTTTACTCAGGCTGGCTGCAGTATTTTACTCAGAGGCTGGCATATCTGATGTTATTTCTCCTCAGAGTAGTGTGATCTCATTGACCAAAATATGGCAACTAACCATGTGAGGCAACAGGAAGACCTGTATGAAGTACATTCATGCCATGGTTCCCTGGTATTAAAGAATGTCTTTATAACTTGAATATAAATAGTCTATGAGAAATAATATGCTAAATATAAATATTGCTTAGAATCACAGTGTTCAATTAAATCCCTAATCTTTTGTGCCAAATCATAGAAACTGATAAACGTAAATCTTCTTTTCCAGAAGGCATATCAGATCTTCCCAGCTGCTGTTGACTGGTAAAATAGTTTTCAAAAATCAATACGGCACATGGGCATGTTCCTTTACCCAACTATACATGAAGAAATTATTCCTGAAAAGGGACAATATCATCCATGAAAAACTCTCCTTTAGCTCACACAAAAGCATTTAAATGGTGAAAAACTATATCTAAAAAACATACAGAACTTTCATGCTATACTATAAAATTGTTGCATTTCACAAATTGTTTATATTTTCAGAAATAAAAAGGAGGAAACGTAAGTTCAGCAATTATCAATAGCTCACTGGGGTTTTTAAAATATAAGTTCAAACAGAAACAGCCAGATATTTTATACAAATCTAGCACAAAACAGAAATGAAAAATGCTGACATGCAACATGTTCAGTGGCCCATCCAAAGTGTGACAGTGTGAAGAAAATTCCCATTTGAGATCCTCCACTGCAAAGTGGTCCCAAAAAAAGTACAGGAAAAGAAACGCAGTAATTCTCCAGAAGTAAAATAAGGGAGGTATGGAGAAATGGGACATCACCAGTGGCCATGCTTAACTTTTCTCAGGAATGGAAACTTTTGAAAATTTTTCCTGGATAGGTTCCCTGTAGGTGAAATTAGTATAAGTTGTACTGATGGAGACAGACATATTTCTATAGATAGTCCAATTTCAACATTAGCTAGAACACTAAGAGTTATTAGCAAAATTATTAAAAGGCTTATTATGAGTTGCTACAAACATGTATGATGACTAAAATTACTTTCTACTTTTCTGCAGTCTATGACATGGGCTGTCTTCAAGCAAAGGGTTCTAAAAGCATCATCAGGTCCCCTACAGAATGGTGCTCTCTCAGACTTGGAGCTTAGTAGGCCTACTTAACATGTGATTAACGGAGTCACACTCCTTGAGGCAAATTAAACATGTTTGTGCTTGTCCTGGTTTGAGGAAAAACAGAACCAATTTTCTGATTTGTAATTTTACTTTTTAGCTGGGCCTCTTCTAACTGACTAAACTCTGAAATTTACAGCATATTGTTCAGAAACTGTTCACTCTCAGAGTGGTAAGACCTGATTATACCAAGGAATGGTACGCACGGAGGCTCTTGCTTATACTTATTGCTATAACAGCCAAGGTCAGCTTCGAGTTATTTGCCCCATTAGAGGGTCGGAAGTGGAAAAGCATAGAGGGGTCCCACCTGCAGGGAGGAGCAGACAGGACAGGTGACCCAACACTGACCAACGGGGTATTCCATCCCATCTGCATCACGCTCAGTATAAAAGCTGAGGGATCAAAAGGTCAAGTCTCTTTCTCCAATGGCAGACACCTGAGGAGGACCATGTCTGTTCGTCTGCCTTTGATCCCGATCTGAGCGTTCCTGACTCCAGATCCGGAATTCAGCTCCTGTCTGTCGCTGACTCCAACCTGGGACTTTCCCTGTGTCTGCTGGTGACGTGACTGTCACCCTGGGAGCTGGATACAGTTTTGTATATATTGTATACTTTTAAAAAATATTTTATTATTATTTATTATTTCATTATTTGTTAATCTTTTCATTAAAGTAGTTTAGTTCTTTTTCTAAACTCGTAAGTCTCCTTATCTCTTCCTCTCCTCTCTTTGGGCGGAGGGGGGGCATCTGTCACTCTGATTGCCCAATCCGGCCAAACCACAACAGTGCTTAAAAATAAAAAGGTTTCATTAACAATGGATTGGATGGTTCTGCCTCCATAAGCAGCTCTACAAGAAGTCTGCAAAGACACAACATGATACAATTCCCTATACACACTTGCACCAGCACTGATCATGTGAGCATCAAGAGGTAATTGGCACAAACTTGAGCATAGGAAGTTCCATCCAAACATGAGGAGGAACTTCTTTCCTTTGAGGGTGGCAGAGCACTGGCACAGGCTGCCCAGAGAGGTGGTGGAGTCTCCAACTCTGGAGACATTCAAAACCCGCCTGGACGCGTTCCTGTGCAACCTGCTCTAGGTGACCCTGCTCTGGCAGGAGGGGTTGGACTAGATGATCTGCAGAGGTCCCTTTCATGATTCTATGATTAGCATGAGGCATTTTAGCCTAGTGTTCAGTTCATGCCGCAGCATCAGCTCTGTTTACCAAAAGTGGTCCCTGAGCACTAACATTCCAGGATGGATTGCTGCAAGACAATGCTGTGACATTTCTTATTTCATCACCAAGGGAAACTCCCTAACGCGGAGTCCTTCTGTCTCTGGCATTCCTCCTTCCAGAAAGTTTAAGCCACTCTGCAGTTGGGCCTCCTTGCCCTCCATGCTAGATCATTCCTTGGTCATGAATTACTGTTGCTGAGCAGTTATAATTTGCATTTCCCCTTCACTACCTACATGGTCAGATTTGTGTTCCCAGTTCACATTTGTCTACCAAGTCGGTTTTTTTCCCTCCTGTCAGATCTTTTTTACCTCTTTAAGTCTAATTAGAATTCTTAGCTTTACCTACTACTTCTCCTAACTTGATTCAGTTTTTGTCCTTTTACTACAAAGTTTCCACAATAGTACAAAAGACACAGGTTTATCCTCCATGGTAACAGCCAGTTCTTTCATCTTACCAACTGAGAGGAACTAGGAAGAACATGAGAGAAAAGTTACAGATTCAGCCTTATTTCATCCTTAACTCCTTTTACTGATAAAAACCTGCTGAATTGCTCTGTGAGGCTGCTTTCGTGCAAGTGCAGTTTGTTGAGACTGAGGAGGTCCAAGATGTGGATATGTGATAAATAATCAAACCTGAAGTTTACCACGATTGACTGAACATTTTTGTTTTGTTCTGGTTTTAAGTTTCATTACCGAAAACGGCTAACCTACTTTATTTGAACTTTCCCAAAGTGCAGAGTGAGAAAATATGTCATGCAAAATGTCAGGCCAAAGAGTCCAAATTGGAAGCAACAGAAGAGACAGTGTTAAAATGAAAGAGGCTGAGCGACCAAAAAAAAAATAGTACCAAAGATGACTGCCTGTAGTACATACTTATTATATACAGTTACAATAATATTATTTGGAAATTGTGTTGTCTTGACAACTCATTTACCTTGAATTCTTCAACGATAATACTCAAGGCTTCATGTCCAGTTTTTCTCATGTCTTCTAACTCCTGCTTATGCTTTTCCTGTACAAAAACGTGGAAAGATTATACACAACATAGGCATCCAACGTAACGTTTTTAATTAGGAAAGTAAAAGACCAATTATTTCCTCATTTTGGTATCTTTCATGAAGAAATGCACACATCTTGTCTCTTTACATATATGCTTACTTCAAGTTGGTCCTAATATTAAACTTATTTTTCTGTATTTCATAATTTTACTTTATTAGTCCCCAGATAATTCTAAATGGTTCTCAAAATGTCTTTAATATTTTCTTTGTTAGTCTAATTTTTCTGGTTTCTTGGCACCTGTAGATGGCACAACTTCCAAATCATTCTCTTAGTAAATACTATTTACTGCCTATATTCATAAAAATGTTAAAATGGACTCGTATCAGATTCAGTTTCCTCAGAAGAGCACACCCTCCTCCTACTCAGTGCATAGCTCCTTTTTAATCTTTTTTTATTCTTAATGTTCTCAGGAAAAGTGTTCTTGCATAAGATAACCTGAATATGCTTTTCAAATAAAGCTCTACTGTTTACTATTTTTTTACTCACAGTATTATGTAAAAATAACACAGATAGGAACATTCTAATATTTTTGCCTTTACATAAAAAAAGCAAACCACAGGCAAGCACTCTGAGCCTGCAATGTGAACACCTCATTAGATTCTCACCAGCATTTCATGCTTATCAATGAGCAGCACCACTTTTTCAAATCACCAATTACAAGAAGATGAAAAACTTTCCCTCCTGCCACATTCGTTGCTTCAGGGATCTGTTCTTAAATCCGCTAGTACAGCAGGTCATAGATGTTTTAATCACCTCAGCAAAATGGTGCAGAAAGCAGAAAACCATTCATCACAAACATTAGCTTGCAGTGATTACATGGCAAAACCATCCACAACTTACACTACGCATTTATTGCCTTTTGGATGGAATTCAAGTTGAAATTTATTAATACAATTCTATGTTTTTTAAGATCTGTATGTTTGAAGTAAGCAAAACCTAGTGTCTAAACAAAGCACATTCAATTTTACTATGAAAGGCTATATAACACCATGAAAAAGAAATTGATCAGTCTTGAACTCTATATTTGACTAGAGGTTGCTCCTCTGCCATTCAGTTTCTTTCTCCTGAAAGGGCCATCTTACCAAAAAGTTTGAAATTATAGCTATACAAGCTTCTTATTGCTCATCCAAATATGAGACATTCATATTCTCTTGAATAGAACTGTTTGGGTTGTTTTTCTGAAGCCCTGCAAGAACAACTGATATGAAGCAGAAGAATCCAAGACGGAAATATTTTGACATGTAAATAAACTACTACATCAGATAACAATGCACAGCATCTACGTACAACAGTTCAATCACATTGTGATACACAGGTATTGCTGATACCACGAACTAGTTAAACTCAGATGTTATACAAGTAAAAAAAAAATAAATAATAAAACAAGCCAAAACAACAACTGCTGAGCTAGAAGTATTTTTATAATACAAAACTACAGAATCGGTATAAGGAGGAAAAATATGATCCAGTGCTTAACTCCAAAACTTCACAAATCATTAACAAATATACTCTCTGTGAAAAGTGAACATGGGGGGCGGGGGGCGGGAATGAGGGAAATGTAATTACTACAGTAGCATATCCTGGATTCACAAATATGAAAAAAAGAATTATATAGAAAGAGGAAGTTAATGGTCATTAATTATTCTAGCTGAAAAAAAAACCCACCAAAAACAACAAAACCAAAACTGATGAGAAAGCACTCCATGTTGAGAGAAGCCTTTAAATGAGAAGAGTTAAACCAGTAAGATTTCCATCTAAGATCTATGAGAATTACCTTGAATGTGACAATGAGACATAGCAGATCACGTGTGTTGACCAAGGAAGTAAGGTATTTCGTTCTGGTAAAAAGTAGAGTGCCTCTCACTAGCACTACCAGGCAAGTCAAGTGACAAAGCAAAAAATGCCTCAAGTTTTTCTGAATTAGTGACTTGTTCAAAGTCACGTACTAAATGCAAACCAGTAACACAAGTTGAAGCATCAACACCAAGGTATAACTACCAACACGAAGATGCCATCCAACACACTTTAGACTACTTAATTTTCTTAAAATATTTCCTAAAGTACAGGGAAAAAGTCATCAGTACAGAACTAATAGTAAGGCATCAGTTTGCTTGGGTCAGGTCTAGCAATCAGTTTCTACAACAGGGGTAGAAGAGAGAATGAAAGGCCATTATTACAAGCACACAGACAAAAACGCCCCCTCCAAGTAAGGTCTTCATCCAATCTGATGAACACTACACTGCCTTTTTTCTGTGTCTATTTGCAAGATTTTTCAGCTAAGACAGCAGGCCTGTAAGTTTATTTCTTTTAACTTGTAAAAGGGCATTTCAATTCTTTTGAGGATGGCTGGCCTTTTCTTCTGAAAGTCTGTAAAATACAGTTTCAAAATCTTCCAGATACATCACTCAAAGGAATGTGTGCTTGCTTGGTCCTTGTAATACAACCCAATAAGGAGAAGAATCAAAGTCACTTTGAGTAACACATTTTGGAAGTGTGTACTTTGATTTACTGCCTAACAGTGAGGATATATTAAAGTTCCCGAGTTCCTTGATTTGGCTACGAACACCACAGAAACACTCCAAGTATAGCATCATACTCATTTGATGAACAATGGTCGTGCCAGTTCTTCATAAATCTTCAATAAAATGTGTATTTTCCACAGGAAAATTAGTTCAGTGAATTGACATAACTACTCTTAGAATTATTGCTCTGCTTGTAAGAAAGAAAAGGGAAGCTCTATGAAAATTTCTGAATGGTGTAGAATTGAAATTAAAATGTAATATTCAGATTTCCTACAAAAGAGCAAAGAATTTTGTGTTTTCTGGCTCTTGTAGAATTCTCCTGCATGGTTTGTATGACTTTGGAGAGGTTTTTAAAGAACGCTGTTGTTCCCTTCTTTTATTTAATAAATGCTTTTCAGAAAGGAATCAAACATGAGCTAAGAAGTTTGAAAATTAAGTAAAATCATCTCCAGAGGACTTTTACCCCCTTCCCCTTGTACTTTGTGATGGACAGAATCTCACATCAGAACGATGACAGTAATTAAACATAATCTTGGAACGCATTTTATTTTGTGATCAAAATCTTGACGATCACCCCAGAGAGCACGAGGAATTCTGTGTGGACACAGTATGAAAGTAACAGGTAAGTCATTGCTCAATGGTTATCGATGCTTCAATTTTTTCCATTTTGTGACTCATATAAAGAAATATATCATTGCGAATGATTTACGCATAAGAACACAGGCTTTAACGCTACAAAATGTACATGCCTTCAGAAATTCAAACAAAACTTGAATGATAAGGATGAGAAAATGAGATTGAACTTTGAAAGTTTTCTTACAATCTAAAAGCCAAGTGAACCCAGACTCTCTTTTTTTTTGATGTTAGGCCCCTATGAATCAAACCACTGTAGAGGCAAATGGATCCAAAAGCCTGGTGATCTTCTGAGAGGTGTGGTTCCCAAGGACACCGCTGGGCAGAGAAGGCTTCCGAAGTGGCTGTGACAGGAGGAATTGCTACTGACCACCCGCCATCCAGCTGCTTGTCACTGCCTGCAGATTACATTACCACTTCTTTTAGATCTTTTAGCTGAATTGCTTCCTAAATCATTTCAGTCTAAGTGAACCATTGTTAGCATAAACAATTTAAGCAGGGTTCTTTGTTAACATCCAACATTTCGACAGAAATGTTGGGCATGTGTTTGAGAGGTGTTACCCTTACACTTCCCAGTAAGCGCAGAGTACTACGTAAGATACGCAATAAGAGGATTTGTGAGATCTGATGGGGTAAGAAGGGAAAGTAAAGACCTCAAGCTTATTTTATTTCATTATATTTACTTACCCTTAAGTTGATATATTTTTCTGCTGACTTTTTAAGAGGCAGACAGTCTTGAACTGTTGGGGAAAAGCTTGTGCCACCCATAGACTCTGCACAGATTCCCTACTAACCTTCCACTCTGGCATGCCTGCACGTCACACATATTGTAACGGCAATAAGTGATCAAATATTGTGTGTCAGTACTCCTAGACCGTATCAAAAACGGCATCAAAAAAAGAGACTTGATACTGCAAATTAGGGCCATGAAACACAGCCACCTGAAAAGGAAGCAAACGGCTAAGTATCAAAGTATCTTTTGATAATAATTAGCACACATCAGTAAACACCATAATATTTTCACAATCTCATTTCTATAGCGGGCATAACTAACACCAAAAAACCCAAAGTTTTTAGAATAACGGAAGAAACTGATTTACATCATGCCTACTGAATTTATACATTTTCTCCACAGGTTTTTTTTTTGCCACTGATTTTTCTGATCAGAGCAAAAGAAAATTTCATTTAATTCTCCCCCTTTTTTTATTAGGTTATCAATAATCACAACTTATAATAAAGATCAGAGCAGTAATACACAGACAAAGCAAAAGCCAGTACTGCAAAGAAGCACTATGAGATCATATATATATATGTGGGAAAAAATTATAGAAGAAATAAAATCAATTCAGGAAAAGATTCTAAGTTTTTGCCCACTTTCACAAATAGCCAAACGTGATCCACAAAATAAAATCCTGTATTTTGGGGTCAACTGATATTATATGATTTTTACATTTTATATTACTTATTCATAAACTCTGTTAAAAAAAATCAGGAAAAACATGTCAACAAAATAGTAAGTTAACACAAAGCACCCACATTTTAACTGTATAAACGTTTCTGTAACACCTGTTAAGAGTCTTATATTACATGCAAGCCAGTGATATGAGTTGATGTTGACTGCCTATGTTCTGTAAGGCCGTGGTATCTTCATAATTAGCTGCAAGTCCGAGTCAACATCTTAGAAAGTGATATACTCTCTTCCCTCCTAATTTCTTTACTAATGCAAAAAGGCAAACTGTAGTTCACTGTAGGCAACTAAATTAAAAGCCAAATTTCAAATCCATCTTACACAGTTTTGCTGTACGCAATTACATCATTAAGACTTTTCATAATGGACTAAATTCCTCCATTACATCAAGATTTTCCTCTCCACAAAAATTATCCGCTCTTTTCTTTCTTTCAAAGCATCATTTTAAAAAATAATAAATAACATTTAGTATCATGATTCTGTTAGGAAACTCATAACTTCTCATTTGAAGATACACATTTCCTCCAATTCACCCAAGTGTAGAGAAAAAAAATGATTGTACTGAATACAACCAGTAAATGACTGGTTTATCAGTGAACGAAATCACTGAAAAGTCGAGTTAAACATGATAAGAATCAGTCCATAATGGCTAATTAATATACACACTAGAGTGTGCTATTGTATATAAAATACAGATTGGTCACTATTTCTGTTCATGTGAAATAGTGTGAGCTCTCCAGAACTAAGACACAGGATTACCTCCAGGTCTATAACAAGGCAAGTATTTTCACTTTGGTCACATCATCAATATCCTAGTGAAAGATATGGCTGAGAACCTAAAGGACAAACATTTTTATAGGGAAGAAAGAAAGATTTCGGATTTCCTATATATATATATCTATATATAGATAACCAAAAGAATATACAGTACGCACAACCCTAAGTCCAACACAGGAACCAAGGAGATGCTATGATTTATTTTATACAAGTAAATATCATTGCTACCAGGAGTATATAACAACAGAAGACTTTGAAGTGAATAATGAAGTGAGGTAGCAAACAAACTTTCATGAGCAACTTCCTAATATAGTGGCGAGGACATTTCCTGCTGAGTTTGAACTGAGCCGAGCAAGACCTGAGTGAGTGTGAATGGACCAGTCTGCCGGGAGATGTTATGCCTGATTCAATGTGAAAAACTATGTAAAGGAAATAATATGGAAGAGCCTGTACATGCCCAAAACTGAAATGTAATTATAGTTCCCATGCAGCATGTAACTAAACTCTTCAAGTATTTGCAGTGTATAACATGGATCTCTGCCCTGTCACATTAAGATACTAATATTGTGTGAAAAACAACTACAATTTATATCTGCTCATTTCTTCTACAGGATGTAAATACAGACACTCTCCACTGAGGAGGACATTAAACAAGAAAAACAAGAGCTAACTCACATGCTGAACAACCTGTTAATTAATGCTAAGTGTTCTCAGTATTAATAAACGTTTTGCTAGCAAAACAGTATGATATAGTAAATTGCACAGTACATTTGGCTCAGGAAGCCTTCTCTGACTGCCTTACAACTGAGCCAGGGCATCTTATGCCACTGATACTTTCCTACTTCCCCATGTAATCTAAATGATGGGACATAGTAGCAAGAGAAAGCAAAGAAGAAAGAGCAAACAGGAGAACAATCCCAGGGAAGCTGACAAAAGAGAATATTTCTATTAAACAACGCGGTAAGCATGAAAGGAATTCTTATCTTCATTAGGACATTCTCATGTCTTTTATCTCAAGAGCATCAGTCTTCAGATTAAATTAAATTCCACAATTGTTCATAAAGAACTAAATATTAACTTGGAAAGGGTTGCTACCTGTCATCAATAGCTACTGTTACTGTAGGTATAATACTCAAAACAATTTTATATACCACATGCATTTATAAATAGATTAGTATTTATTTATTACTCTACTGTAGTATAGTATATTACTATATAAATATGTATGAAAAAACTACACAAGGAGAGTTTTCCTTTTTTCTCTAGATAGGAAACTGACCTGCAGACTGCAAAGGGACAAAAAAAACTGCAGAACATTAGATTAACCAATGAATCACAGAATCATAGAATTGCCTAGGTTGGAAGGGACCTTTCAGATCATCAAGTCCGACCATCAACATAACACTGACAAAATACTTCAATAAACCATATCTCTAAGCACTGTCTACCCATCTTTTAAATACCTCCAGGGATGACAATTTTACCACTTCCCTGGGCAGCCTGTTCCAATGCTTAATAACCTTTCCAGTGTAAAAATTTTTCCTGATATCTAATCTAAACCTCCCCTGGTGCAACTTGAGGCCATTTCCTCTTGTCCTATCACCTGTTACTTGGGAGAAGAGACCGACCCCCACCTCACTACAACCTCCTTTCAGGTAGTTGTAGAGAGCGATAAGGTCTCCCCTCAGCCTCCTTTTCTGCAGGCTAAACAACCCCAGTTCCCCCAGCTCCTCATAAGACTTGTTCTCTAGACCCCTCACCAGCTTCGTTGCCCTTCTCTGGACATGCTCCAGCACCTCAATGTCTTTCTTGTAGTGAGGGGCCCCAAACTGGACACAGTACCCAAGCTGGGGCCCCACCAGTGCCAAGTACAGGGGGACGATCACTTCCCTAGTCCTACTCACCACAGTATTTCTGATACAGGCCAGGATGCTGTTGGTCATCTTGGCCACCTGGGCACATTGCTGGCTCATATTCAGATGGCAGTTGAACACCCCCAGTGTAGGAAGTCAAGCAAAACTACCAGGAGGCCTGCATGGATGAACAAGGAGCTCCTGGCAAAACTCAAAAACAAACATCAAACATACACAGGTTGGAAGCAAGGATGTATAACCTGTGAGGAATACAGAGACATTGTCTGAGTATGCAGGGATGAGGTTAGGAAAGCCAAAGCCCAGTTGGAATTGAATTTGGCAAGGAATGTCAAAGACAACAAGAAGTGCTTGTATAAGTAGAGATGACAAATGGAAGGCTAGGGAAAATGTGGTCCTGTGCTGAAGGAGATGGTGGACCTGGTCACAGAGGGCACAGAAAAGGCTGAGGTACTGAATGCCTTTACTAGGAAGACCAGCCCTCAGGAATGCCAGAGACCAGGTCTGGAACAAGGACAACTTACCCTTAGTGGAAGAGGATCAGGTCAGGAAATGCTTAAGCAAACTGGACATAATTAAGTCCATTAGGCCTGAGGGGATGCACCCGCAAGTGCTGAGGGAGCTGGCTGATGCAAGGCCCCTAGCAATACTTTTACACTGATCATGGTGACTGGGAGAAGTGCCCAAGGGCTGCAGGTAAGAAAGTGTCACTTCTATCTTCAAAAAGGGCAGGAAGAAAAAAAACAAGGAACTACAGGCTGGTCAGCCTCACCTCAACACCTGGGAAGGTGATGGAGCAGTCAATCCTGGAAACTATCTCCAGGCACAGGAAGGACAAGAAAGTCACCAAGAGTGACAGCATGGCTTTGCCAAGGGGAAGTCATGCTTGACCAACTTGATCACCTTCTATGATGAAATGATTGGCTTGCTAGACGAGGGGAGAACAATGGATATTGTCTACCCAAACTCCAGTAAGGCCTTTGATACTGTGTCCCTTAAGATCCTCACTGAGAAGCTGTTGACTTGTGGGCTGGATAAGCAGAAAGTGAGGTGGACTGAAAACTGGCTGAAGCACCAGGCCCAGAGGATGGCAATCAGTGGGCTGAAGTCTACAGCTGGAGGGCAGAAACTAGCAGTATACCCTAGGGGTAAATGCTGGGCCTGATCCTGCTTAATATCTTCATTAGTGATCTGGATGATGGGGCAGAGTGTACCCTCAGCAAATTTGCAGACAACACAAAACTGTGAGAAGTGATGGATGTGCCAGAGGGTGAAGCTGACATCCAGAGGGACTTGGCAGGCTGGAGAAACAGCCTAGCAGAAACTTTGTGAAATTCAGTAAGGGAAATTGCAAAGTCCTGCACCTGGTGAGGAACAACTCCATGCACCAGTATATGCTAGGGGCCACCCATTTGGAAAGCAGCTTTGCAGAAAAGGACCTGAGGGGTCTCAGTGGACAAGAAGTTGAACACGAGCCAGCAACATGCCTTTGCTGCAAAGAAGGTCAACGGTATCCTGGGCTGCACTGCCCCCAGGCTGAGGAAGCTGAGAGAGGTGATACCCCTTTACTCAGCACTGATGAGGCCACACCACGAGTACTGCCTCAAGCTCTGGGCTCCCCAGTACAAAAGACACATGGACATACTGGAGAGAGTCCAAAAAACCATCACATGGATGATGACAGGACTAGAGTATCTTTCACGTGAGGAGAGACTTAGAGAGCTGGGATTGTTTAGCCTGGAGAAGAGAAGGCTTAGAAGCAGTCTTATCGAGGTATATAAATAACTGAAGGCAGGGTGCAAAGAGCACAGAGCCAGGTTCTCGTCAGTGGTGCAAGTGTCAGGACAAGAGGGACAAACTGAAACACAGGAGGCTCCATCTGAACATCAGGAAACACTTTTTTACTATGAAGTTGATCAAGCAGTGGCACAGGTTGCCCAGAGAGGTGGTGGAGTCTCCCTTTTTGGAGACATTCAAAAGCTATCTGGACACAGTCCTCGGCAACTGGTAGCCCAGCTTGAGCAGGGGGATTGGAGTAGATGACCTCCAGAGGTCCCTTCCAACCTCAACCATTCTGTGATCCACAATCATATTTACCAAGCCCTAATCTACTAGGTATTAATCACGAGGCTACTTATTTTTTCCCCTCAAAGCTTTTCCACAGAAAGTACTTAAAAGAACTTGCTATTGTATTACAAAGCAAACAACAGTGAAGTGCTGCATATTTATGGACCTATCACAGGTGAACTCTTCCAAAAGACCCACTGCCTGCAGTTCACTACAGCATATATGCTGTTTTCCAATATTTATACTGGATATAACCTTTTATTCCTAGTTTCAAAAATACGAAACTTCAAAACCACTATTTACATTAACAAAACTATAATTGAACTAAAGATACCTCCAGCACCAAAAATTGGTAACATTTCCATTTAACCTTTCAGAAGTCACCAACATGTTTTGGAAACATAACTATTTGAAATAGTGCATATTGAATTTTCACAGAGTTATACTATTCATAACACATAATGATGTTCATAGCACATTCCTGGAGAATAGCTTTAGTCTTTTCATGTATGTTTAAAAACCCAAGACGACTACAAAGAAACTTGACACTCAGTCCAATAGTTTCAAAAGCACTCAGGCAGAAATTCCACTTAAGCATGAATAAAAACTTCCTCAGATTTAATTCCAGAAGATATAAAGTAACAACTCATGGCAACATGGTATGTAAAGACTCTACGATTAAAATATCATTGAAATTTTTCCAAGGTAATAAAAGAACAAATTGTTTTCTTCCTTCCTTGTTTATTCAGTATAGAAAATAAGTTGAAGTATAATGCAAACAAACCTATTTACCACAAAATCAACAGCAGAAGAAGTTACATCTTTATATTTGAATCTCCTTTTCATTTTCAGCATCTTAGCTATTTCCTTTGGCCACGTGTGAATACAAAGCTTAGGAAGCAAACAATGGTGATAATATTTACCTCTTCTTCCAATCTTGACTCATTTTCTGATTTGTAAATATATTTTGGAACAGTAAAAACATTCCAAATCAGACAGGCTATCTGAAAACCAGCTGATAACACCTATTTTGCCATCAAAATGCAAGCAAAGCAGCTACAACACAAAGTGGCTGCTGTGTTTATTCAGAGCTACAAATGCTTTTTTGTTTGTTTGTTTGTTTGTTTCCTGGAGAAAACGCATGAAGGGTATGATGTGCAAGTTGAACAAAAATGTCAGAGCTTGCTGGAGAACCAGAGAGACAAATAATCAGCTTTCAATCAAGCTGCTATATTAGTTCCATTAGAAAGGTAACAAGAATTTAGGTCAAAAGATGAAATAAACAACAGTTTGGGAAACCGAGCATCAAATCAAAGAGTTTGGGATAATCCAAATGCCAAGAAAAATGGGTACTGAAGATGACAGCAAAGCCTGCAAAGATGAAGACAAGTACCCAAAGTTGGGTACTGAAAAGATAACAGTAAAGATCTGCAAGCCAAGCTTCTTTTGGCCTTGTTGTTCATGAGAAAAGAGGTTTATGAAATAAAAATCAAAAATGTGTCAGTTATGCCATACTGCCCAGCCCACAATACAAACTGCATCTGCAACTTACTCCACCATTTTCCCTGCATCCAGAAAACTGCTATCAAATTTTTAACTTCTAGCTTAAATTGTTGATTATTTGTTTTACATACCTGACAAATTCATAAATAATCTAAGCATGCAGGAAAAACAAACAAACAAAAACCCCCCACAATCCAAAGAGACACAAGTTACATCTTTGCCAGAGACAACAAAAGACTAAATCAAGAAAGCAAGAGAACTAACTTCTTATCCTTTATTTTAAGATTCAATATGGTTTCTGAAGGAAAAGGTTTGTTGTCCAACATCAGAAAAACTCCAATTAGGAAGTATCTCACACAGTCCAGAAAAAGGTACCCAAATCACAGATACACAGATTTTATAAGACGACCTTCTCTTGTTATCGTGTATTTTAGGGAACTAGTCATGCAGTTCCACATTCTGAATGACTATATTTTGCTTACCGTAAAACCTCACACAGAACATAGCTAGGTTGCATAGTACTAGCTCCTATTCTAACAAAGGAGATATATTTAAAACCACCAAAAATGTTATATTCCATACAACAGTGATTTAAGTTTACAGTAACTGATATTCTAATTAGTGTAACATTTCAAATACTGCATTAATCAGATTTTTGGTTCAGGCTTTCCTGACCCTGCCCTTAATTGCTAATGTCTTTTTGCTGGCAATGAGGTAGGCCAGACTGCAGTAAAATATTCCAAATAATTCAGTCTGGGGAGTATCCCCTGGATTTGAGTTATGACCTTAGTGACTGGGAGTGGGCTATTTATTTTTCTCAGTTTATGACCAAAGTATTAAACCACAAAATCACACAATCATTCAGATTGGAAGGGATCTCTGGAGGTCATTTAGTTGAACCTCCTGCTGAAAGCAAGATCAACACTGAATTCAGACCAGATTGTTCAGATTCTTGTCCAGTCAGATCTTGACATCCTCCAAGGACAGAGATTTCACAACCTTGCTGGCTAAAACATCCCAATGCTTATCTTCATCAGAAAAATATCTTTTTCCTTATACCAAGTTGCAACTTCCCATGTTTCAATTTATGACAATTTCCACTCGTCCCCCTGCTATGCAGAGCCTGCCTGGCTCCATTTTTCTGATAACCTTGGACATCCGCTATTAGGTTCTCCAAGTTGAGGTCAAGATATACAATGTCCCTTGCATTCCTCTCATCCATAGTCTGGGTGTTTCATCACAGAAAGCAATCAGGTTGGTCAGGCATAATTTATCTTCTGGTAAATCGATGTTGGGTATTCCCAATCACCTTCTTCATGTGCTCAAAAACAGCTGCCAAGAGCACTTGCGCCATGATTTTCCCAAAGACCAAAAGGCTGGCAAGCCTGTAGATCCATATATCATCCTTCTTGTCTTTCTTCAATAATCAGAGACTTTCCTCAGTCTCCGAGTTGATAAAGAACTCTCTCATAGTGACAGCCAGCTCTCTCATCACCTAACTAAACCAGTGTGCTCTCCTGAACTCTGTGGTCTGAAGCTGCTCATTTTCATAAATAACAACCTCACCTCTTCTTCTTCCCTGCCTTTCTAATGAGCTCCTATCCAACATCCATACTAAAGATCCAGCCACACAAAGTACCCCAACACATCACAGTTATTTCAACAATGTCATATTTCATCCTCTGCACATGACGCTCTAGCTCCTCCTGCTTGTTTCCCAGATTGCATTTATCTATGCATGTTGCATATGCACATCTGACATGGGTCCCTGAAAATTAGTTCAATTTTTGTGTTGCTTGATGAGTGGGAGTCTGGTTTTGGTTATTTCTTTTACCACTTCCCACCTCTGAGGCAATTAAACTCACACTTCTTAATAATAAATAGATGGTAAACTCATACATGAGAGAAGAAAGATAGTCTTGCTTCCCTTCTTTGCAAGCAACACGTAAAATAGACAAAAACAGATGACCGTATTTTGTTCCTAAGTCTGTGTTTCGTAACTTTAGCCCAATCAGCAAAGATGATCACAACCTCTAGTTGCATGTCATCAAGGAAGTTCCAGCTGTAAAGTATTTGGAACAAAAAACCTCCAAACTCCACCACCAAAAAAAAACTCACAAAAACCCCCTCAGACTTTGGAGCCTAGGTACAGACCTAGACATCTAAGGAGCATTCCCATGTGAAAACTGTAACATGTATTTATTTATTTTTTAACTTGTGAGCTAATAGAAGGAGATACAAACCAAAGAAGAAAGGGATTTCTCTATTTTACTTACTGTGAAACACTGATGTCATAGAAATAAACGCAAAAATACTTACTCTAGGGGAGAAAAGTTACATTTCTGGGGGTGTGTGGAAAATCTAATCAATCTATTAAAAGGATGATATATTTAATCTATTCTTCTCTAAGCAAAGGGGTCTCTTGAATCATCAAAAAACAACTTTTTTTTTTTTTAAGCTGGAACACATCAGATGTAAGCTTCTGAAAATGTCAGCAATGATTGATACCACATTGTTACTTATAGGTAACTAAAAGCTATTATAATGTTGGGGTTTAAGTGTTTTTTGGTTTTTTTTGTTTTGTGGGTTTTTTAATTGCAAATTGAGAAACACTTAGATCTGCTAGATTTTCAAGTCATCAAGATCATTAAGCTACATCATAGAGTTGATTTTTAAATAAATGTTACTGCTGTAGAAATTGACTACAAATGGATTCATATAGATAAATATTCAAAATCATAAATATATAGTGAAAACAACAGACATATACCAGTGCTTTTCAAAGATACTCTAAGAGGAATAAATCTCAAGATTCCGACAGTGATGTGGCTATTTATTTTACACACTCCATTTACTTCTTGATCTCAACACTTAAAAAAAGAAATTGTGAGAAAGATTCTTTGAGAAACAATACCATTTCTTTTCTAACAGAAGACAGTCTTTTTGAAAATAAAAGAGCAGAATATTAATTGAAGGATGAACATGAAGTTGGGGACAGTGCTAGAAAAAAACCATTTAAGTCAAATCTGGCCTTCAGCTGAAATTTTTCTTTACTTCAGTTGAAGTTGCATGTGGATATACAAAGAACTCCTCTCCCACTATAGAAAGCCTTCAATAAGGAAAGGACGGACAAAAACCAAAAAAACCTGCCTAGCAACTTGTCTCCTGCACAAAAAAAGGAACAGAGATAAAGTGACATGAACAGAATGAAGATGATCGGATGCTATCAGGACAGGCCGAGAGAGATGGGGTTGTTCAGCCTGGAGAACAGAAGGCTCCGAGGAGACCTTATAGCAGCCTTCCAGTACCTAAAGGGGGCCTACAGGAAGGATGGGGAGGGACTCTTTATCAGGGAGTGTAATGATAGGGCAAGGGGTAACGCCCTCAAACTGAAAGAAGGGAGATTTAGATAGGATATCAGGAAGAAATTCTTTACTGTGAGGGTGGTGAGACACTGGAACAGGTTGCCCAGGGAAGCTGTGGAGGCCCCGTCCCTGGAAGTGTTCAAGGCCAGGCTGGATGGGGCTTTGAGCAGCCTGGTCTAGTGGGAGGTGTCCTGGCCCATGGCAGGGGGGTTGGAACTAGGTGATCTTTAAGGTCCCTTCCAACCCAAACCATTCAGTGATTCTGTAATTAACATGGATAAAATTTAGTTTTTGTCTTCTTAGAGTTTTCCCTTTTCCCATTGTCTCACTATGAGAACTGCACTCCCATCCATGTCTTGCACATGCATACCTTTGAGGCAGTGACTGACTTTTCCATTACTGTATCAAACACTCATTCACTCTCTAGGTCTTTTTCACTTTGCCATTATATTGTTTCTAGAATACATTCTTCCCCCCAACTCTTTCCTTCCCTACAATGATGGTAAAAACCATGGTTCTCATCTTTGAATTATTTTTTTTTGGACAACATTAACTCTCTCCACAGTTCCCTTCTTTAATCTATTCAATATGCTGCAGATTAAAACGAAAAAAACAAAACCAAAAACCACCAAAAAACCCCACAGAAAAAAAAAATAGAACAGAAATCACACTTTTCTCCAAAGAAATCTAGAGTAGGACAGAATAATAACAGCAAGAACCCTCCTGTTGCTGACAAAGGGATTCCAATTTGGACACAAATATCACTTCTTCTAACTCTACAAAATAAGACAATACATATGCCGCCCCCTTAAAGAGTCCCTCAGTTCTGTTCTACAAGCCAGCTGGCAGCAGTGCAGAAACGAGCTCACGCTTTCTTTGTTGTATAAGAAATTAAAATGTAAACAGATTTTAAAAGTCTGTAGCATTAGGAATGAATTTGACAGCTTTAGCTGCATTCTAACTTTGAAAATTCTTGGTATTTTACAATATGTCAGACCTCCCAGAAATTGGCTAATGCAGATGAGAAAAACCATGATTAAGACACGTTCTTGTTCTGATCAGCTCCCCTCTTCAGAGGGGTACAAACATTGCTTACAGTAAGGCTCTTGGCTAAAAGTCTTTTCAAAAAGTGAAAGCAAACCCTGATGGGATATAGCCTCCCTCAACTGGATACACACAGATTTATTAAGCATATGTAAAGGTACTTAAAAGACTGGAGGTCACATTCAACAACCTAAAGTAGTGCAGCAGAGATTAAAAACACAATATTAAAAAAGGAATAAAAAACTGTTTCTTCCATAAAAAAAATACTACGGTGTTTCTATTGTGCAATGGAAAATTCATCAGCTATGGCAGTGATTGGTATCTGATAAGATAATTTAATTGGTGGTGACAGAACAGGAATGTGTTGAAAGTTTATGAAATATCGTCATGGGAATTGCAACATGTCTCAAAGAGCTGCTATTTTTATTTAATAAATATTCATTTCTCAAAAGAATGTGCAAGTAAAGACAGACAACCTTGATGTAAGAACGGGGGCAAGTGCCACTAGACCCTCACCCATGTGAGAACTATCTCATGAAAATATTATGTGAAATATGAGATATCTTCAGACTGCTCCTGTAGTCTTTGTTACAGGATAGCTACAATATCCTCTTTTCTCCTTGCATGCGAGATGTCCACTGTATTTTTGGCTGAATACCATAAAGCCCTGAATAATTTTCCTCAGATAACACAGTCACCATATTTTTAGTAAATAACAGCCATATAGGATAGGATATCTAAGACCTGCTTAATCTAGTTTAAAACAATAACCTTGATTGCGGTCCAGTGACACATGGCTAAAAGGAATCTTTATAAGCAACAAGTCCAAGTCTCATTCACTGAAGCAACTTCTCACCACTCCAGCTGCATGCAGCTGCTTTCTGGCTGGTCATCAGGGGATTCTGTGCAGGTAATGAAATTCCCAGGTGGCAGAGATATGATCAGACTCCATAGAAACCCAGGAATTGTTCTCCTCTAGTGACCAAAATTACATTTGCCTCTGTTTTACAAGAGGGAAGTTCCCACACGAGGCAGATCCAATGGAAGCAATTGCAATATTGGAAAGTATCTGATAAACACCAGAAGGCTCAAGACAGAAGAAAGGAGAGCAGAACCTCCCTAGAAGCAGCTAATTTCATCATAATCTAGTCCAGATTTTCTTGTGTTTAAGACAGAATGTTTAGCGCAACTCACAATTAAAACCGTCAATGAAAATTGCAACTGTTACATAAAAACAAAAAGCATGAGATTAAATACTCCTCAATGGAAACAAGCATCATGTGTCTTCTTACTTAGAAAAGTAATTACAAAAATTACACTATCAGAGTACTGTAATAATATCTTCTCAGTAGTTTTAAATAGTAGGTATTAAATAGCACAAAGAGCTTTTTCTGGTTTGGGGGGTTTTTGGGGTTGTGTTGGTGTTTTTTCCTTTTTACACAAAATATTTCACAAAACAGTGCCACAAAAGCAGGCAAACTGAGACACTGACGGAAATGTGGCTTAGTTAACGAAGATGGACATGGGTATTTCCTTTTCTTCTTTATCACTAACAAGAAGGCTCTTCAATCTAAAAATTACTTTTCCAGTTACAGTTTGAATACAAGGTAAGTCCAGAATATTTTTCATTACTTCTTGCTTAGGAGCTCAAACTATGTTTTTCCTTCTTAGCTTCCCTGAAGTGAACTGAAATTTATTTTTCAATGACACACTCACTTCTCTCTATACACTTATCTCAAAATTCAGAGTATACTATCAGCCCTTTGAAAGCCTAGCACAGGTACTTGGAATGTTCTCCCTGCATAAAAAGGAACTACATAAAGTGCAGAATTACTAGCTGAAATTATTCTAAATATAAAGAAAAATATTACTATATATGAAGAAATTCAAAATTGCTCTCAGTCCTTTATCACAGTGTCTTGGATTATTTTTTAAGCATTAAAATATGAAAATGCAAGTCTGATTAAGTTAAATTTCATTATGGTATACATTGTTGATCATCCTAAACAATTTTTTCCTTGAGGATGCTTAGATTTCTAATGTATATCCAAAATCAAAATATTGTCTGTCTAGCAAAACGTTCAAGTAGTAGGTTTATTTTTAAGGACTTGCAAAGGACTAGGAATGTCTGTTTTATCTCAACATCTTCAGGTTTAAGAACAGATGTTCTAGTTTTCATTAGTATCAGTTTTCTTTAAATGATAAAACTTTAGCCAAGAAAAGTAAGAAAGCGTTCTCAGTAGTTTAAGTACATGATTATTTTAAGTGTCACATGCTGTTCTGGACCTTTTAAACCTTAAATGAGGAAAAAAATTATACAAGTCTCAGCAGCAAAACCTTTTTTGAGAACAGTAACAGTGAAGTAACTAAAAGTAATAGCATCACTATGGTTATCTATAAGCAGAATCAAAAATAATCAGTGTAAGAACATACACTAGAAAACTGCTTTGACCTCATAAACACATATTTTTATTTTAAGAAAAATAAATAAAGATGGAACAGCAATCTAGTCATGCTGATATATAATTAGAGCTGACTTTTACCCTCCCTTATCTCCTCCAGCTCCCAAGCATTAATTTTATCCTTTAAAGTTTCCTATAATCAGATGGTAGTTTTAAAACCTTGATGATACGAAGTAGTTGTATTTATAATCTATTGTGATCACTGCAAGAACTAATACTTTGCCACTGTAACTGCTTTCCCAATGTCAGGAGCTATATAGAAATGACATGATACACACCTTTGCAGTAGTTTACAACACTAGTTATTTGTTGAAATTAGGACGCTAAGCATTTTGCCTTCGTATGTGGGCAATGTAAGTCTTTGACATGTAAGTCACATGTGTTTTTCTTCGTTATGTACTAACTTCCAGTGTATGAGTAAGTTAGATTAGAATACTGTTATAAAAATAAAGTGTTTAATATTTACAAATTATACATTTCAACTGATCAAACTGCTCCAACACGAAGTGTGTACAATATATAAATAAAATTTAATACAGATTGAAGAAGTAAGCTTAAAGGTGTTTAAATAATAGCTTAATTAGCCAATAGTTCATAGTTTATTAATGAACTATGAACCAAATAAGATGATTTAGCAATTAAAGGGCAATGAAGGGATAATTTTTTCAAAACTGTTCCCAAAATACCGTCCTAATATTTCCTATGCAGTTTATTTCTCCCAAGTAGATAAACATGAAATACAAAAATGCTGTTAAAAGTATTGACTCATTTTGACTAATATTGGCTAATATTTAGCATTTTGATAGTGAGCAATGGTCAAGTACTAACAATACACTGTTTTAGATGCTTTACATTGAGCACAAACAGGACCAAGTGGATCCAGAGACGTGCAGTTGCTTTGGTACTGTTCCCCACATTTTTTAAGAAAGTGCATGCCAAGCAACAGATAACTGACCTAGAAGCAATGCCTTAACAATACAATTATGCAAGTTCTGCTCTACGTGGGTTTCTTAATTTTGAGTACGTTTTGCACATTTCCATTTTCCCCCCCAATAATCCAAAAGGATACTACTTCTACAAAAGCTAGATTTGGTGAAGAACTTGACGAAACAAGCTTGCTGGTAAAGAACTCCACTTTCCCAGTGTTAAACATACTTGGACATTTCACAACCATCTCTATTAAAATTTCCACATTAAACAGAAAAAATAAAAAGATGAAACATCCTGAACACACTCACTGTGAATGCACATATGGAGATGTGCAGTAGTTGTGATGGACTTGTGACACACTGAACGTAAATTAGTCAATGGATTCAAATAAATCTAGGATATGCTGGCATAAAACAGGTCAGGCCAGTTAGAAAGCAGTCAGGACAGGAATTATTTTTCAAAAAAAAAAAAAAAAAAAAAAAAAAAAAAAGAGTTTTTTACTTCCACATACTTACACACTAGAATAAGTTAGACAGTTGTCTAAACACAATTTCTTGCATATCTTTAAAATCAGAGAGCCAAAGGAGGCACATGACTATAAAGGAATAAATGTTAGGCACGTTATATGGCTATAACTGTACAAGGCAACTGTACAGTACAAGGCAAGTTAGGCATTCAAAACTGCTAAGTAATAGTACAATAGCGTAATAGAGCTATATTTAAACACAGCATATTTTAAAACAAAATTAACATGCTTAGTCTAGTCTTATATCCGCTCTTCTAACTAACCATTCTGAAACAAGACAATAAAAAGATCCATAAAAAAGAATTTAAGACCAAAACATCAAGTCAAAGGAGCACAATCTTTTCCTAACAGAAATAAAAAGTCATTTTTCCTCATACTGTGGAAAAATAATTTAGAGGAAAGACAACATCGAAACTGGGGGGAAAAAAACAGGCCAAGAGATAAACAGCTCTGAAATTACTAATAAAATAGAGACTTTGAATAAAAATGAGTGTCTGAAAGAAGAGTACATAGAGTAACATTAAAAAAAATTTAAAAGGTGAAGAAATAAACGTGAGGGATTTGGCACACACTTGAAACAGAGGTGGGCAAGGGATTGTTGCCATATCCATAAATAACTTTAAAAGTTCAGCAAAACGATGCATTGCTACCTGTGAGAGTGTCTTTTCTGAAATCCCCCATTTTCAGTGTTCCATAATTTTAAACTCTACTATGACCTGTGAAATTTCCTGGAATCTCATTTTTAAATTTAGTTGCAGGTACAGTAGATAACTTTCTTTTCACACCTATTTTTCATTATTAGCATTCTGTCTCCTCTATGTCTGCACCTAAAACTAACCTAAATATTTTCTTAGAAGATGGTATTTAACAGGATGTAAGTTATATATTAGTTTTGTAAAAAAACATACATTTTCTAGTACTCCAGCCACAAAAAGCACCTACCTCCAAGACCTGTTTCCAATCTCTTGCAGAACACCTTTTCCAGAATTGTAAATGGACTCTTCTGGAAGGAAAGACCAGAAAGGTGACAACAGGAGGTTGCCTTAGGAGTTGGAATGCATGGAGCTCTGTTTTGGGCTAGGTGATCAGGCAAGTACTTATGGGGCAGGATTAGCAGGCAGACCAGTACAGCAGACATTGCTGCGTCTGTAGACCAGACGGTCTACAGGAAGATGATGTAGATGAGGCCTTCTTCAGACAATGGGAAGAAGCCTCCCATTCACAGGCCCTGGTCCTCATGAGGGATGTTATTGACTCCAGTATTTGCTAGAGAAACAACACAGTAGGGCACAAGTAATCCAGGAGATTCCTGAGACATACTGATAACAATTTCCTAACACAGGTGACTGAGGAACAATCTCTGAGGCACTCTGTTGGATCTGATACTTAAAAACATGGAAGGACTCTCTCGGAATGTGAAGATCAGTGGCAGCCTGCCTTGGCTGCAGTGACCATGAGATGCTGGAGTTCAGAGGAGGGGAAGGAACAGGGCAAAAAGCAGGATCACAATACTGGTCTTCAGGAGAGACGACTTTGGTCTCTTTGGGGGTCTGCTTGGAAGAATCTTATGGAATACAACCCTAGAAAGAGGGTTGGTATTCAAGGATTATCTCCTCCAAGCTCAAGAATGGTCCATCGTAACAAGTAAGAGACAAGTAAGTAATCAAGCAAAGGCAGCAGGGGGCCTGCATGGATGATCAAGAAGCTCCTCACTAAACTCTATCATAAAAAGGAAGTGTACGGGAGGTGGAAGCAGGAACAGGTGACCCAGGAGGAACACAGACAGAGTTGCTTTCCAAGCATGTAGGGATGGAGTTAGGAAAACCAAAGCCCACCTGATTTTGAATCTGGCTAGGGACATGGAGGCCTACAAGGACTCCATAAGTGTATTAACAGCTGAAGGAAGATGGGAAAACGCGAACCCGCTGCTGAGTGGGGCAGGGGCCCTTGTGACAAAGGACATGAAAAATGCCTTCTTTGCCTCAGTTTTAAATGGCAAACTCAGGCCAGAACCGCAGGCCCCTGAGACCCAAGGGAAAGTCTGAAGCAAGGAAGACTTAAACAAAGTGGACTTAAACAGTCCATGGTGCCTTAGCAGGATGCAGCCACAAGCGCTGAGGGAGGCCACTCAATGATCTTTGAAAGATCATGGTGATCAGGTGAGGTTCCGAAGGACTGGAATAAAGCAAATGTCATACCTGTCCTCAAGAAGGACAGGAAAAAGGATCTGAGGAACTCCAGGCCCACCAGCCTCACCTCAGTCCCCAGAAAGATGATGGAGCGACTGATCCTTGAAACCATTTCCAGACACATTAAGTACAAGAAGATGTAGTCAGCATGGATTTACTGAGGGAAAAAACATGCTAAACCAACCTGACAGCCTTCTATGATGAGTGGTGGATGATGTTTATGTCTACTTTAGCATGGCTTTTGACACCATCTCCCACAACATCCTTATAGACAAGCTCACAAAGTTAGGGTTAGACAAGTGGACAGTGAGGTGAACTTCAAATTGGCTGAACGCCTGCATCCAGAGGGTCCAGAGTGGCAGAAAGTCCACCTGGTGACAAGCTGTGTACCCCATAGGTCGATACTGGGGCCAGTACTATCTAACCTCTTCTTTAATGACCTGGATTGATGAGGCAGAATGCACCGTCAGCAAGTTTGCAGATGATACAAAACTGTGAGGAGCTGGTGATACACCTGATCAGCCAGACATTCAGTGGGTCCTTAACAGGCTGGAGTTTAACAAAAGGAAATGCTAAGTCCTGCATCTGGGCAGGAATAACCCCGTGCACTAGAACACACTGAGGGTCAAATGGCAGGAAAGCAGCTTTGCAACGAAGAACCTGTGTGCAATAGTGGGCAATTAGTCCACTAATGTACTGACTATACCACTCAGCTTGGTGTCAACTGCAAGCTTGCTGAGGGTGTACTCAATCCCACTATGTCATTAATGAAGATATTAAATAGTTTTGGTCCTAGTATGGACCCTTGCGGGGCAGCGACTTGTTACTGTTTTCCACTTGGACATTGAGCTGCTGACTGTAACTCTTTGGGTACAGCCATCCAGCCATTTCCGCCTAATAGTCCATCCTTCAAATCCATATCTCTTCAAATTAGAGGCAAGAATGTTGTGGGAAACTGTATCTCAAGAGGTTCCTTTCAACTGCAATGATTCTGTGAATGAAATGTTTTAGATGGAATTTCTCTACTTTATCACATTTATTTTTAGAACAGTATTTTTCAAACTAAGAACTGATATATAGGGGAAGCAAAGAGCTCACTATAAAGTATCATAGCAAAAATGTAACATTGACATAACTGTCAAATATCATCAGATGTTTTCTGTGAGTCACTAACCTTTTGACTGATACTTATTAATTAAACAAAGTAGCACTAAGCTTTCATACGTGCTTGACTGCTAATGTTGCAATCAAAAGCAGCAGTCAGCCACAGCAATACTCCAGATATAATTTACTCCAGGCCAAGACTCTGAATCAACTGTAAGTCTCCAGTTTCCATTAAGAAATACAAGACATTCAAATATGACAGATTTATGAAGATTCTTTTGTGAATTAATTAATCAATTCCCATTTAAAATCCCATTAAAATTGCCTACATTACTTCTAGTGTCCATGTGTGGCAAAACTGAATAGTCATTAAATTGGTCCAACACAGCTAGTGTGCAAGCACAGAAGCAGTTACATTTAACCTTTTTCAATAGCTGAGAAACACAAATAGGAAAGACAGCAAAACAGTATGGTATTTTTGCCGTTTATGCTATCCAGATACATCAGTCATCCCTAAATCTCCAGAGCCAACTCAAGAAGAGAAAATCTTTTTCACAACCTACGGTTGAGTCCATATTTTTAACCCTCCTTCCCCAGTCTGAAGTTAAAGTGAAATTATTTGAAATCTATTTGAAACCACAGCACAAAATAGGCTACAGCTATGCTTCTTTTGCAACAAGCATTCTTATACACTATCACGTTTCAGTAAAGGAAAACAATAACTTTTCTCTTAAACTCATATAGAGATGTTGGGTGGGAAATATCTCAGAAAAGCATAAACAATTTCTTCCTTTCAATGACCAAGTTCACAGATTGATTTGTTGTAATAAACACATCAAGGTATACTTAGCTTGCAAACAGAAGTAAATCTATCAACCCCTGCTGCATCAATTTCTCTGGAATGGAGATAACCTTCGCAGTCAAAATAATACAAAATTCATTTCAAAGGTGAACTGCAGTTTGAAGGAAGAGCACGATTACTCATGCTGTACTTTATGTTCAGTATAATGGCAACACACGGATTCTCGGATGTTATCTTCCATCACTATCATTACTTTTTTTTCCCCCAAGACCTATCCCCCCAAATAGAAAAATTGTTCGCTTTATCAAAAGAGGATAAAGACATATCTGTTTGGATGGGGGTACACTATATTAACTAGAGTGTAAACACACAAGGAATACTTCCTCCAGAGAAAGTTATCTCTTCCAATACTGCATACAAATTTTATTCATCATATGACCAACCAGTATTAGGAAACATGGCCATTTCACCCTGTCACTTCAACTGCAAGTGCTTCCAAGAGCTTTTTGTTGCTGTACATCCAACTGTAAGATTGCTTTTTGAAATTACTTTAGGAAATGAATGTTCATACAAGGCCAAGACTGATTATTACATTAAAAGCACAACACAGGGGTCTTCCAGAACAGGAAGCCTTCTCTCTGGGATCATCTGTGTTCATTCCAAATACGCAAATTTTGATACCTTCCTACTGTCAACATGAACAGACCAATTATTCAAGGAAGATGTGCATTTCAGATTTCTCTCATGTGTCCTCAGGTTTCAGCCACTGAGACTCTCGCAATACGGACAGCTGATGGATCACGTATCACAGGTCTAGCACTGGCTAGAAATGGACGGCATTCCTGTTTACCTCAAACCAGGACACAACAACAAATCAGAGGCTGAGGAAGTTAGAGAGCCCAGTTTGTTCTCTCAAATGCTGGCAAGTACTCATATTAGAGGCAATGTTATACTCCCCTGTCGTAAACGCTGGATAAGAAAGGAAGAGGTGAAGGCAGATGGAAGGCACAAAAGGGCTGAGTTTATTCATTAAGTAAGTAAGGGCAGAAACAAGTGGAGAAATAGAAGAAGGAATAAAAAGAGAGAAACAGGAGGAGGCAAAAATCCAATAATGCAGGGAACTGGGAAGGAAGAGGTGCCTTAGGAAAGATGCAAACCAGAAGAGTTACCCTTAACTCACAGTCATCTGTGCCCTAAGCACACCAGCCATCCTGTGTCCAGATAAGCACCACATGGCATCACTCTCATAGGGAGAAGGTCCCTTAGAAAAAGTACTAGCCCTTGGACAAGATCATACTGGGAGCAGTGAGGAGGGGTGATATCTAGAATTAACTTCCCACTCCTCAATCCCCCTTTTTGAGATAGTACTTTCTATTCACTTTTAACTGCTGTCCTCCTCCGTTTCTTGCAACACCACTGAACTTTCAGCACTCAAAACCACAGTTCTCCAAAGCTGCTTAACCCTTCTCAGCAACCAACATCCCTACTTAATTCTGGAACACCTTCTGACGTCACCTCAAAACTGATTTTTGCCATCATCAAGACAAAATTAGTTACCTTGTTTCTTGTTCTTGGAATTGCAAAAGTGTAATGCCAACTCTCCACAAGAAATTCTTTTCATTATAGGAAGTTTAGCATGTAACCACTAGAGATGGTATTTACTTATTCAGACACGTATTTAATTAAAATTGAGATTACTATGACATTATTGGAATCTAAAATCAAAGATTTTAAGATACATTATGAAGCTTAATTCAATTCTGAAAACAAGAATCTCCATGAAGTGTGGTGGTGGGGCAACAGTTAAGACACATTATTTTAAATACTAAAAGAAAGAGGGGAAAAAAAAAATCAAAAGGATCCATACACAAAGTCAGGCATCATCACATTAAGCTGTATTATTTAACATTCCTTTTTCAACACCTTATGAAAACAAGCAAATTTTTACATGTATTAGGTTTAATTTTTGAGATTCATATTGTGCTCAGTACTAAATTATATCAAAATCACTGTTTGTACAATTCTGATTAATTTAAAAGCAAAATTGTATGATGAATCTAGCATTAGAGTTTTAATTCTTATATACCTTACAAACTATTTTAAAGTTTTGAAGCATCATGTCCAGAAACAAGGAGACAGACATAACGAAGTATGCATTTCTATTTTACATGAATGGATTTGATATATAGGTCCAATATATATAAAAAAAAATAAATTTAACAGACAATACTAATCAGAATAAAACTGAACTCATCTCTCAGAATTAGGAGGGAAGAAACTAGCCCAAGATCTCAACTTCGTGTTTTCTTGTCTTTCCTGAATTGCATGTAAAGTCTTTTCCTCATAATGTAAAGCTTTATAATTTAATGTGACATTTACACAGGTACTCAAATGAAAAATTCACCAAACATCAACAGTTACAGAAATAAATAAATGAAACAACATCTAATACCAGCAATGACTGGACTTAGGTTACTATGCCATTTAATTCCAGCTAGGCATTACTGCATGACCTATCAGTACAAGCTTCCTTTCTTACCTTTCTAAAGCATCATTTAAACAGGGAGTCTATCTGACCCGCCTTTTTTTTTTTTTTTTTTTTTTTTTTACACACAAAAATATTATTAAAAATTAAATTATAGTATTAAGCTAGTCCATTTTTAAACATGACTTTTTGCAACAACAGAAGTATTGATAAATAAAATAAGCACGTTGAAGTCACTTTTTCAATAAAAATTTAAAAGACAATTGCTAAAAAGAGGCAGAACAGAAACAAAGGATTCCAAAAGAAAACATTTTTGGTGCTTTCAAAACAACTATCGATTTGTTAAGGTAGAAGAATAGATGCCAGTTGCCAAAAGAAAAAAGAATCTATTTCAAAAAGAAGGATCGCACCGCATCAACTATATTGTTCTTTAAAAAACCAGCCTGCTTAACTTCCAGAAGGGTTGATGATGGGAAAAAAATGCGTATAACCGCAACTAGAATTTTCCATCAGCAATGCAGTATTACTTCAAGTGCGACTGTGTGGTAAATCAAAGAAATAGCAAGGGAAAAGTATGATCCAGTTCCTAGTGAATCATCAAAACCAGTTGTCTGTAGATAGACCAAACATCAGAAGTCTTATCAGCTATGCAATCTGTCCACAGAATTCAGTTCCTATTCAAAGGCACTATTTTCTCCCCTCAAATTAAACTTTCCTTCTCCAATTCGCAAATAAGAGAACATCACCTACTAAACAGGAGTATTCATTTCGCTATTGATGGTTTTTCACTATATTACAAATTGGGGTTTGGTAGTCTTAAAATGCAGCATTTATTCATTTCTACAACATATTGCAATGGGGCTGCAGCAAAATTTTAGATTTATAGGATTAAAATGGCCACTAATTCTGCCTTATAGTCAAAAACATGTATTACCTACTCGCACTAAATGTCTTGAAAATATGCAGCCCCTCACATTAGAGAAGAGCTGAGCTGTTAAAGAGCTGAGATGAATATATATGACTATGTGATTAAAAAAAAGGAAAAAAAAAATAAAGGAGAGAGATACTTTTGAACTTATTTCCTTTCTGTCTAAATAAGCAAGGAATTATAAAGCTAAAGTTGCATAAATGCTATTGTGTGCACTTATGCAATTTTATGGTTGCAACACTGCATACAAGTCAAGAAAACTAAAATTACACTTCCCACAGCAATTTTAACTCTGATACATTTTGTATGCAAAGAAGTTAGAATTACAATATGTTATTCTGCCTTTTAAATACTACAAACACCAACGCAGTAATTTGGGAATCATAACTCTAATTTTACCAGCTTGTATGAATTCAAGATCTCAAAGAGACCATTGTATTAAATATTAAAAACTCTAGAGCACTAGTTAATACCAATTTGTTTATTCTATTTATGAACCCACTGCTGCCTCTTTACTGTCTCTGGTTGTTGTAGTAACACATGGAAACAACACTAAGAATGTGAAAATACTACAAGCTCTGTTCAATCTTGATTTTTTTTAAAGCTAATTTTATTTAGACGAAACACAGAACTTTTTACTTTTCTCTTTTACACAGGCATAGATGTGGCAACGTTCCATTGTCATTCATTGGTTAAATGCTAACACTACACCAAAGACTTTGAATTCTGCTCCCCCCAATTAGGAGCAGTGATTATCACTCCCCTTCAGTTCTTCCATTTTCAGTACTACCAAATTAAGTACAAGGTTTTTTTTCACACCTACGATGAAGAAAGTTCGAGACTAGTCCAGAACACAATTCACTTCATCAGCATGCTAACCTAACTCAGAAAACGTTTCATATGCTTTATGTTCCTACATTGGCTTTCAAATTCATTTATTTTTTTAATATCAAAAAATCTGAAAGCGTATTTTATTGAAACAATTTTGTGACAACAAAACTGTGGTAACATAACTGTCACCCTTGAATGAGGCAGAAATCAACAGTAAAAAATGGAAAAAAAAGAATTACTGGCTTAGTCGACAAAGATTAATGAAATCTCTCAGAACTAAGCACAATAACTTAACCAAAAAAGAAGAGTCTAATCTGAGTATCACCTTGTTAAAGATCTAACTGATCGGCTCCATTACCTCCAAACCAGCTTTTGAGAATTCCCTACGTCACAAACACTGGAAGTCAGTTAATTAGTAAATATAAAGGTGCATGAAATAATCCACGTTCATGTAAAAAGCAGTTAGAACCATCTCATGAGGCATTTTTTTTACATATTATATTCAAATATTCACATAGAAATTTAATTTAAGAGGAATTAAGTCAATGCACACCTACAGCTCAGGATGCCAGAATCAGTTCAGTTGGAAGTCTTATCCTGAGACTTCCCAACGCTCTGCCAGAGTCACCACTACAGTCTGCTTTTAAGCTTTTCAAGTCAACAGCACTAATAACCAGCTGTTTCTACTGGAAAAAGAAATTCTAGCGAGACAGACATCTGTACTGTGTAGCTGCCAGATTTACTCAGTGTGTGGCCACAGGTGTTGACCCTAGTGTTGTAGGAGCCAATGGAGAAAGACAAAAAGAACTGGCATTAAAAGCTGTACTAACAGAAGGCATCCAATATTCAAGTTTCATGAAAGTAATTTTAACTGTCAGCTCTTAGAAGCATGACTCACTATTCTTTTCTGATTTGATTCTGGCTATATCCAGAAGACAACAAGAGCAAGTAGATGAGTTTTTCTACAAAGTAAATTAAAGGTTATGACCCTTTCATTGCTGCTCTTGAAAACTGTAGTACCTGACTCAAAGAGGTATGATATAGACAGACTGATAATTGCAAACCCCAGTAACATTTCCACTACTTAAACACTTCTGCTTGAAGAGCATCATGAAAGTACTAAAAAATAAAATCCACTAATTTTATTGTCAAGAGTATATGTGGATCATTAACTTTAGCTGGTATGATACTCCATAAATCAAGAGGTTTTCAAGCAAAACTTATTTTTATGACATAGCTAAGCAAACATTTCTTTCACTGAGTAGGATGTTACACACAAACAAGAAAAAAAAATTAGATGATTATATTACCATAAGTTCTAGGCAGCACTGCAGCCATGAATTCAAATAAATTACTACAGAAACTCTTAAGTGCACGTGGGAAACAATGCAGTAGCTACTTTAAAAAACATCCACAGCAGCAAAAGCATTAAGTGAAGCTGAATTTCCAAGAAGGAACCTTTGAAATGTTTTAAGTCTATAATATTTAGTTTGTCATGCTGTAACACTGGAAGAAGACCGAGAACTTCAATGAAAAATTTGTCTTATGTGTGAGACTTCACACATGTATTTAATGAACGGTGTTGATTTTTGCCATGAAAGCAATATTAATTCCATTGTCTAGCATCTAATTACACTTCATAGATTTTTATTATGCAACACTAACTATTCCATATTCAAGTGAACTAATACTTTACAAAGAATTGGCTATAGCAACTCTAGAACATGCAAAGTCATACTGTTAAAAACACATCTACTGCGCAAAGTGTTTTTCTTTTCATCTGCTCTATGAAGTGGATCATAATAAGCATGAGTGATCCAAGTTACAATAATGTGCTTACGCAAGTCAGGCTTAGACCTAAAGACCTTAGAAATTCTTTACATGCAAAAGGCTTTGAAGCAGACCTGTAGACACTTAAGAGTATTTGCTGGACATAAATACACTCTATACAAAATCCTCCTGAAAAAATCAAGTAATACAAGAAAGAAATTACCTGGAGCGTCTTGTAATGATCTTGATGTGAAATCACTTTCTCTTTTTTTTCTTTCAAGAAATCCATTTCAAGAATACTATGTTTTTCCAGTAAATATTCTAATTCCTATAAAGTTTACAAGATAAAGTACATGAAGTTACAAACATTTGCAAATTGTGAAAATACAGATTCAGTTAATCATTCCGACTAATTTCATTTCTGAAGACTATGACATTTGCTATCATAATATACACATAGATAAAGAGTTATGCAAGGAAATTCTGACTGCAGTTCTTGAATTGAGATAATATTTTAAAGTACTTAAAATCAAAGGCGCCTGGAAGGCGTGTCCTATAAGGAGCGTCTGAGGACTCTGGGTTTGCCTAGTTTGGAGGCTGATGTGCGACCTCATTGCTCTCTACAGCTTCCTGAGGAGGGAAAGTGGAGAAGGAGGTGCTGATCTTTTCCCCCTGGGATCCAGTGACAGGATGCGTGGGAATGGTTCAAAGCTGTGACAGGGAAAGTTTAGAATGGACAACAGGAAGCATTTCTTTACCGAGAGGATGGTCAAACACTGGAACAGGCTTCCTAGAGAGGTGGTCGATGCCCCAAGCCTGTCAGTGTTTCACAGGCGTTTGGACAATGCCCTTAACAACGTGCTTTAACTTTTGGTGAGCCCAACTGCTCAGGCAGTTGGACCATGTGATTGTTGTAGGCCCCTTCCAACTGGAACTATTCTATTCTAATTATTTCCATATTTTTAATAGCTTGTTCTGTCTTTCTGCATTTGAAAAGCAGCATACTAAATGTACTTTTAGCAAATGGTTTCACTACAAAGGCAGAAATCCCATTACATACAGCCCTAATGATCTCTACCTACAACTCCAAAAATGAGTAAGATTTTAAAATATTCTGTCATCTTGCAGAGACCCCCGAGAAGCCTGCCCAACATGAACCAATAGAGGGGAAGGAGAATGACACTACTGACAATAAACTTCAAAATTATTTGCTACACAAAGAGCTAAAGATTTTTATTTTTTCTTAATGCAGCTGTTGCTCCTACCAAACTCATTCCCTACTATATGTAAGCTGTTGGCACCCTTTCAGTTGCTTAAGAACAACTATTTCTGCAGCCACACAGGAAGCCAGTATAGAAACAAATGACCTGCCAGATCACTGTACAGCTATTCAAACAAAGGCACAACTGAGAGGGTCATAAGGAGGACAGAAAGAGCAATTCTGCTTAGTTCAATCCTGGTTTTGGACAAAATATAAAAACAGTTCCTGAGATTCAAAGCTTTGATTCAACTGCAGAGACAGAAACTGATTGTGCAACACTTCAATTCAGAGCCTAGCTCTCAACCTATCTCCTCTTATAGTCAGTATTCATGCTTCCCTTCCAGCCCTACTCTAGATACTTAATTCCTAGCAAAATCAATCCATTTCAGACCTCCTCATCTTTGGCTCTAGTTACTTATCCTCATTTTCATTTCCAATAATACATTTCCTCCTTCCTGAGCACACCTTGATAGCTATCAAAGATCAGTATTAAGAATAGTTGAAATTAAACCTACTCTCCCATGTGTCTGTGACCTTTCACTAAATCAGATGCATAATTACAGGCACAGCCCTGCTTGGTACTCTATCATATTCAGGTCAGAAGGAATATGAAGAATTTAGCTAGCAGAGTTCCCAGCGGGGGGGGGGGGGGGGGGGGGGGAGGGGGGAAATAATTGTTATGTGTTATGTTCATAAAGATAGTCAAACACACTTTCAACTTCAGTGACCACACACTCACCCACAAAACACAGGGGGAATCACTATACCTTCTAACCACATGGCTCAATGCTAAGAAAACTTGTCTTTTTTTTTTTTCCCTGAAATTTTATAAAAATTCAGCCTAAAATAGACACTAGACATGAAAAAAAAAAAAAAAGTCTTTTGGCTAAATATGGCCAATTTCTCTGGAATTTGGCTAATTTCTAGAAAAAATTCATTGCAAATCTTTGCCAGCTCCAACGACATTCAAATCCTACATAAATGCCAAACATTTTCATTAAAAAACCTATTCATACCTTTTTAATTTTTAATTTTTCTTCTTCAGCAGTACAAAGCTTGATTTCTAGGTTTGCAACAGCTTGTTGAAGGTAGCTCTTTGTTTCATTTGTTCTCTGAGTCTCATCATCAACCAAAGCAATGGCTGATGTAACTAAAGTCTTGTCTTCAATTACATTCAAAGAGGAAACTGGAATATCTGCTTGAATCTAATTCGTAAGAGAAACAAAACGGTAAAGGGAATTTAACATTCCAGTCAAGTCAAATTTCATTTCCAGATGACATTACAAAACTTAAGAACTGTAAATACTAAGGTTACTTTTTTGAAACCACACTTCTCTGAAATTGGCCATGCACACACTCATTTGTAGTGTAGGATGTGCTAGCCAAAAAGGAAGCTCCAACAACGGAACAGTAGCTAGTAATTCTAGATGGATTCACATCAGTCCTTCAGATCTCCTCAATTGCTTTTCAAGAACACTTTAGGAGAAGGCTTTAAGACAGAGGATGGCACAGAAACCTCAGTTTCCAATGAGGTCAAAACACTCAGAAGAGGTGAGAAGAGACAGAAGTAAAACCAAATCATCTGTCTCAAAGCATCAGACTTACAGGGAAATAAACTCCCCTTGGATTAGTCACTGCATGTTTTCACCCAATGCAGACTGCAAACAGTAGCCATGGAAAGGGAATACAAATTTTTTGCGCTAAAATAAATATGTCATCTTGACGCTAGACCAACAGAACAAGAGTAATTGGGACATGTCTACAACATTTAGTTAACGCTATTTCAGTGAACTGTAAAAGTACAAAACTGAAATGGAGGCTTCTAGAGTAGACAACCCAAAACAGATGACAACACTGATAATATGCCCATATCTTCAGCAAAGCATAAAAATAAATTAGGTGAGGTTTAAAATATTTGGTACAATTAACAAAAGCCAAAGCTTCCCCCCGCCCCCCGCCCTTTTAAAGAAAAAAGGCAAAAACTTGTTTATATCACAGCAAAGAAACTTCAAAGGAAAAAGCTGGTAAATTAATTTCAGCTGCCACTTTTTCAACAACCGTTTGGAAGCCAAGAGCACTTGAGATTTGGGAAGGGGTGGTGAAAGGAACATCTCACTGTGTTTATTAAGGGAGGTTTGATTGACCTGATTTAATCCATTCCCTTAACACCTTTTATTCGAAACAGACACTCAAATAATAGATTGACTTTTCAATCAGTAAGTATCTCTCAAAGGATTCAAAGAAAGAAACAAACAAAAATAGCTGAGATCTTGACAGTACATGGATACATAGATCCATGACAAAAACGCATAAAAAAAAAAAAAACAGAAAGGAAACTGCAGTTTGTGCTCTGAATTCCTCTTCTGTAAGAAGCAAAGAGAAGCTAGATAAGCTAATTCTACTTCTCAGTACTACTCAAGATTAGAGTCTGTCACTGCCAAAAATTGTGATGTTGGAACCTGAAACACTGAAGTTTTTTTAACCTGAAACCTCGAGAGGCTCTGGAGATACAATTATAGAATCATAGAATTGTCAGGGTTGGAAGGGACCTTAAAGATCATCTAGTTCCAACCTCCCTGCCATGGGCGGGGACACCTCCCACTAGATCAGGTTGCTCAGAGCCCCATCCAGCCTGGCCTTAAAAGCATACAGTTCTCCTAACAGTCTCCTCCAAAAGGTGTAAGAATACTTTATTATAGTTTTATGCCTGCCATTTTCCTTAGTTTTATCCAAAAGCACAGTGTGATCTCCATTTCAAAATGTTAACGGTCCCTCTAGTAACACTTGCGAATGTTGTATTCTTTATTTTGTATTATTTGCTGCATTAAAAAGAGAGTTTATGGAACCACGGGTCTGTCAGTAGTTGACCAGAAAAAGATGAGAAAAATTGAACTACAACTAGAATTTCCACACAAAATTATTCAGAAGTAACAAAGTGTATTTCTTATTTTTAGTAAGACAACCTAACCAAATGAATTTTTCTTTTTAAGAAATACACTTAAGCTTTAGTATTCTGAAGTATCCAATGTGCTCTTTTCAGAGAACACACAAGCCAAAGTTGCTGGCTAGTTCAAATAAGAAAGGATACAGGTTATTCACATTTCACTGTTAGCCAAAATCAAAAAGGGTAGGATCTGTTGTGGCTAAAGAAAAGCACATTTTGATCATTCTGACAGTAATAGGAATTTACTTATCAAAACATTGTCAGAGAGGCAGATGAAGAGCTTTCGACACAGAAAATTACCCTGGCTGGCATCAGTGAAAAAAGAAAACAAACACTCCCCCCTCCCAAGAAAAAAACCCTCGACTTTTGGATTTCTAAGAAAATTTCTTCAGTATTATTTGCTTCTGGGCACATCTCTCCTTCCCTTTTTATAGACTTTCCCCGGAACATCAGGTTGGGAACAAATACAGAACAGTAACTAAGTCGTTAGTAAGACTGAACTGTTGGAGCTGTACTAGCCACAGTCTTCCTGGAAGTATGAACATACAGATACTGCTCAAAGGAAAAGCACTAAGAGTCAGTTTAATCAAAACAAGTATTTTGTACACGTTGTTTAAATATCTCGAGAGAAATGCTTTTAAATGGTCAGATTATGGAAATCTGACCTAATCATGAAATTGAACTTTCATCATGAGTAGCCCTAGGACTTGATGGGACTACTAGAAAAATAAGAAACCCAGTAAGCACTGAAAACAGGAGAGTCACAAGCTAGCCCAAAAATGTTGACTGGTTCAGAGAAAGCCAAGAGTACTTTCCTATTCAAGTAAATACCACTATGCATCCTGAAACAAGGAACTTTACAATCAATAAACTTGTTCAAATAGGTGTCACCACAAACAATGGCAATAAAAATTCACCTGGGCAGGTAAATCTAATTCTTGACCTCAGCAACCTAGCATTCTCGTGCTAGTCTCTAGGCAGAAATTTTTTTCCCCCCTCCCTCGCTCATCTAATTGTTTAGTTAAAAACTAAAAGGAAGCTAAGATCAGTTCTCAGCAGCATTGCAGTCACAAGAAGAGATCACAAGATCACACAACTAGGACTGTGCCATATTACCAAAAATAAAAAGTACAAAAAAATTAACTTTAGAAGTAATGGGGGAGGAAAAATAAAGTAAAATATAACAAAATAAAAAATAAAACTAAAATTAATTATAATTAAGTAAAGATTAAACATCAATTCTCTAATTCTAAAACAACTTGAGAAAACATAAAAGTATGACATATACATATAGACAAAATCTTTACAGCTTTAACAGTAACAAATTTTTTGTAGAGAACCTTCCTGCTACTGTTTCCTACTTTCCTGTCTAGCACTATCAGCATGGCTTTAACTTTTAATAACTCTTTAACACACTTATCTCTCTTGCAGACCACACCAAAGCAGTATGGTGTCTCCCAGTTACAAGATTTAAACATAATTTAGAAATTATTTTGCTTCAAAGTCTGTATCATAGAAATCCAAGGACCTTTTACTCTTAAAAGGCAATTTAATCTAAATTTGCACACAAAATATACAATTCTAAGATATTTAATACATCAAGCTCCCATACTGAAACATAAAAATTGTGAGTTTACCTGTTCTTCAATAACAGCTGGCTTTGTAACATTGTTGGCTGTTTGAATAGCTGTTGCCACGTTATCACCTGATAAACTGAATGAGTCAGAAGAAACGAGGCAGGAAGAAGGCACAGAGTGCTCCAGAAGAACATCAGGAGATATACGGACTTCAGACACTAATACAAAAAAAAAAAAAAAAAAAACAAAACAGAAAATATACACACTTTATGAAGAAGCATTCAAACGCTAATTCTGTTTCTGAAATCTATACCTAGCAAAACCTGTCACACTAGCAACAAGTATCATCATACGTCAATCGTAAGGTTATGTACCTCTTACAATCTAATTGCATTGAAGCGTAATTCCATACAAAGTTCCTCTATTTTTGAGTCCTATCAACTTAGGGGCGCTCAAAATCATAGGTCATACTGAATTTAGACTTATACACAGGTTTCATAAGACAATGACCATCAAAGGCAGCAGTTTTAGGTTTTTCTCTTTCCACTCGCATAATTTTTCAGCTTCAGCAAGATCTTTAATAAGTTTAAGTCAACTGTAAAACCATACTTAAAATCTCCTAAATTTTATAAATTTTAAAGGTAAAAAAATCCTCAACTGTCTCAGAAGACATATAAAACAGCTTACGAAGACACATGATAGAAGCAGTTTTACATTTTATAAGAGATCAAAAGATCTCAAAGTAAATAACAGATAGCAAAGATAACAGATAGCAAAGATAACAAAGTAAATAACTCTCTAGCTAATAAAACTTAAGTGTAATTTATACTGGAATGAGAGATCTCCCCTAACAATTTCCAGTTATGCCATAAAAATCCTGAACAGTGGATCATCGTTATCAACTCAGCACAATAGAAACTTGAGCACCTTTAAGGAAAATTCAGACATAAACTAAATAAAAAGAAAGGAGAAGAGATAGCCTTTTTTAATTTAACAGCAAAGTGCTGCAAACTTTGATATGGTTAGCTACAGGTATGCCTTTGCAGTAGACAAAAAAGTATAGAAAAAGCAGCTCACATTATCATTACAAATCTGATAAAACGTGAAAGATGCCACCAGCCCAGAGTAAGGTTCAGTCTCTCAATATCACTGTTTAATACTGTACAAGTATGCATACACAGCGCAAACAACTGCGTATATTGGCCTAAAGACATTCAAAAGGACACACTAGTCCTTAAACCCAGGCGCTCTGTGTCCCATCTTCTTTACCTCCAAGTTCTGGGTTTCAGGTTAACATAGAGGAACATACAAACCTCATCTAACAAAAAGAAGAAACAAAATAGACCACAAGACAGAAGAATATCAGGATGCTAATTGCAGCAACAGCAGATTTGGACATGTGGGGAAAAAAAAAAAAAAACAATGAAAACTCCCCAGCCTAGCGTAAAATGGAAACTTGGATGAAAAGCCTAGAGGTTAGCACTTCAGCAAACAGAACAAGAATAAATTTAGGTAACCAGGACAAAACAAAGGACTGGGACACAACTGCATCTTTAACAGTAAACTCTTCTCCAGAATTGGAAATGGGACTTTTAAGGCTTCCTTTATGTACCATATTTGTGAAACACCCCTCCCCTTCCATATATCTGCTTAAAAAGGCAGCTTCCTACAACCAATACCTACTAAGATGACAGATAATACGACCTTTTTGCTTCTAAAAAAACAGTGAAGTCTCTGTTTTATGCTATCACTTAATACCCTGAATTTCAGTTTGACATAAATTTCCAGCAGATGGAAAACCAACTAAAATTCTGAGTAGACGAGCTGTTTCTCTTACTAAACAGTCAAGTAAGAAGGAAAAACCTAGCATGACACTGATCCTTGTGGTGTTAGCGTTCAACCTTTGGTGATGTTAGCGTTCATCCTTTGGTGATCTTCACCATAGTATAATCATAGTTCACATAAATAATTCATCACAAAAGTAAATACCAAAACTGAGTTTGGATACCAATGAGGAATGGACACTCAGAGATTAAAGCTTAAGGTATTCTTATATTTTGGGATATACAATACTAGACATAAGACTTAATTTTTCAAATAATACAGTTTTATGTGGAACCTTCTAAAATCAAATCGAGCTTTCAGTGATTCCAGTTATAGTAATGAATGCTTAGAATTTGAGAGGCACAAAAAAAACAGAAACAAAAAACCCACCTCTTAAGTTGTCAAAATAAAGCCTAGGAAATGAGGAGAAACAACTGGTGACCACCTCTGAACACTGTGGTTTAAAATTATTCAACTAAATACATGACGTTGCAGAAGACAAGAAGAGGCAGCAATTCTCCAAGGTATCACTCAAACTTCTTTTTTTACAGAAACACTTGTTAAGAGATTCATAAACTGAACATTCCTAGAATTACATGTGCTATGTCTGTAATTCAAGCCTCTTAATTCATTCCTCTTGTGTACCTACTGGTGAAATTACATTAGCATTTTAGTTCAACTCAAAATTCACTTACGAAGATGACCCCTCAATCATTCCTGCCTACCATGCCTTGGCTATCATAATGGAACAATTTCAGAACCTCTGAAACAAAAACTTGCCTCTGATAAAGCTATCTAACTGGACTCCAACAGCTAATGGATGATCAAGTCCACAGGACCAGGTTAATGCTAGTCTGAAGGTAAAACTCCGGAATTCCATCTAGTATGGATATATTAGCTTTTCAGTACCACTTTACATATCCTCTCCTCTTCAGCTGCTGCACCACCTGCTATGATACACAGCCATTCTGATAATAATGACAAAATATTCTTCCACAGTATCCTGCCCTGATGCAACCTATCTCTAACTTCTTCAGTAAGCAAGGCAGGAGTCTGACAGGCCTGATGACTTTCCAACAAAAATGTTATTGCTCATCGATCTGCTGCAGTGCTATAAAGAAAAGCAGGTATATCAAAAGTCATATGTCCGAGAAGGCTGAAATAAGATGCAGATATAAGTTATTGCCAGAACTGTACGTTAAAAAAAAAAAATCTGATAGTTTCTGAACCCTTGACTTCCCAATATTCTGTCATAGGTTTGTATGTAAGAACTGACAAAACCATGCAGTTTGTTAATAGAAGCAGAGATCAGTAACAGTCTGCCATCCTGCTCATGCAAGAAAAACTCTATTACCTTTATCTTACCAATGAAGCTCAAACAATTATTAAAATCACTGGGGGATCAGAAATTCTGAAAACAAAATCAAGTGGATGAACACGAACCGTTAAATCAACATTCTCTATGAGTTGTATACTCAACTGTATATATTGAGTATATATATACACTCAGTATACTCAGATATATATAGAGAGATATATATATACACACACACATATATATATATAACTTCAGTATACTCAGTTGTATACTGAAGCTCATACTGAGCTTCAGAATGAAGACATTAGATATCAAATACACCACTGAAAAAAATAAGCAAAAGTAACATTTACTAGTTGGATGTTATTTATATCCAGCAATTAAGACATCATATGTCAGCAGGGCTCTGAGGAAAAGACCGTATAATAATTTTTGGCATACTTTTGTAGAACGTTGCAAACTACTTGCAGGTTAGTTCCCCCACATGTAGGTTTCACATGTTAAAAATAAAAAACCCAAGAAACAAAAACCAAATTTCCATCCTCAACTACCCATTTCTTCAATGATACAATTCAATGACCCTTTAAGTTATACTGTATACACCATAAACTGTATCACTGAACATTTTCAGTTAAAAGTAACAGACAGAAAGTTTAAGACTATGCGTGTGCAAATTTCGGTGATCTGCTTAAATCCCAGCCTCACATATGGTTGCTCAAGCACAGCTGTAAGAGACAGGAAATTGTATTCCACGAGGCAGGAATTTCTGTCAACTCTAACATCAGAGCTAGAACACAGGGTTCTACAGCCTTCATAATGCTTAATAAGCATCTTCGGGAAAAATAAACTGAAAACTACTGTACTGACAGACATCAACCAATTTACATTTGCCAATACACAGCAAGCTAGCACACAACAGAATACGTCAAATGCATTCTAAAATACATAAGCAACAAACACCCAATAAAGTTGTCATTGAAAACCAACTTAATTTATGAGAGAACAGAATCTGTTAAAAAAAAAAAATAATCTTTCCTGCAAAACAAAAAGCGAAAACTAATAAATTTAATTCAAAATAGACAAATTATTTCCTGTACTTACACAACTTTTAGTTCAATGTAAATGGACAACTATTAGTAAGGGCTGAATTGCTTAAAGAATGAGTTTAGGGATACATTAATAGGTATCAATTGACACCCAATATACCCATAACAAATGCTGTATGCGTCTCCAATGTCATGTTAGCATTCTGCAGAAAAACAAAATGTATTATGAAAAGAAACAACTGAAAACAACCATTTGAACACAATAGCTGCAAACAGCACCCTTCGAGCCATGCAGATGTCTGCTTACATGTCTGCACACTAGTACAGATCACCTCATCTCATACTGAATACACTTCAAAACATCTGTTATTTCTATGCCACAAATAAGACTGCACTTCCAACCCATTGTAAGATGGGGATTCTGTCTTAATTTCACAGAAAAAAGCATCTCTCACCCTCTTATGTTTTGCATTTTTTTTTTAGATAAAAACAGGTTTTGTTTTACTTAGAACAATCCACGACAGATAGATTCATGAGGCTCCATCACAGCCAAAACAGTCCTCCTTTAGTGACTATCTGCTTAGTTTTTTCATCTGCTCCACCACACGAGCTCCTTATAATGTCCAGAGACGAACTCCTCCGAAAATGAAACACTGTCACAGCATGGAGAGACCCAGATCCTGTTCCTGCTATTCACTATAAGCAACAGACGTATTATTCATAACCTTAGAAAAGCAGAGATAAGACCAGAATCTGTTGACATGCAAGCACAGCACTAAATTTTAAGATCCTCTTTACAGGCACATAAGGATACAGAATATAAAAAAACCATAGTTTTTGGGAAAATACAGTTTCCTTATTATTTGTTTTCCTTTATTTCAATCACAAATAAAACTAATTATTCTGTAATGGATGAAAGACAGTAGCACCATAAATAAATAAAAACATTTGAAGAACATGGAGAGCTCATACTGAGACAAATCCTCGTCTTATATTTAAAACTATAATTAGTTTACATAATTTATTCAGCATAATATAATAACAGGCATAAATCTTTAGTTCCTGACCAAAGAATATAATGTGGGTTGGTTTTTTTTTCCTTATGCTGCTAAAATGATGTTTCTTTTTGTGAAAGCTATGAAATCTAGACTAAATTCCCACAACAAAATCACTTGTCAAACAGCAACACCTCCTTAATCTTCTAGTTCTGCAGATATTGTACATTTGTCCGCTATCAATGAACTTTCATTTCTTAAAATCCAGACAGGCACCAGGCATTTGTATAAATTAATAAAAGTAGTTACACAATGTTTCAGCCTCTGCTTGAGATAAAGGATGCATATTTATTTTCTAACTTTAAAAACTGCTTAAGTAAAAGAGATCATCCTCCCCAAAGCAACTAAAAAACTTTATCACAGTCAAAAAAAAAAATCTAACGGAGGAAGAAAATAGGTCTTGAATATGTTGCAAGTTTCTTTTTGCATGTTTTCCCATCATTTACAACAGAACTTCCATACTCAAAAGAAAAAATATCCTTTGAGTGAAGAAGCTCCATTTCTTCTTCCCTTGAGATGACAAACAACCTTTAAACTGGATAAACTCTACTTCACTTTCATTCATCAAGAAAGTTTAACTTTGAGAAGGGCAGCTTCCCAAAATAATTACTCAGGAACATTCTTATGCTAGGTTTTCACTACTGCTTATTTTTTTATTGTGTACGAACATCTTCTGGATGTTACTGTGTATGAACAACTAATACTGACAGTGAATACAGAAGGACAGCAATATATTATTAAGAATTTTTATAGCAATATTATCAATACCTGTAGGAAATGCTGCCCAAGCAATAGCAGGGGATGTAGTCTGCTTTTCACCATTTCCGAACTCATAACTCTCTGCTGCCTAGAATTATGAAAAAATTATTGTTACATATTTTACAAAATGCTATAAATTCCTATAAAAACAGTTGAAAGTAGTTAAATTTAAAAGTTACGTCATCCAAATAACATACCTCAAACCCTCCAAAGTCATCGTCGTCCATCTTTCAACCGGTACTGGAATATAGCAGAAATCTTGATTTAAAAACAAAACAAAAAACACCCCACTAAAATGTTATATCCCCTTTACTCATAAAATAGCAATAAAAGCTTTGTAAAATCAAAGGTACAGTGTTCATTTTAAAGGACAGACTTGTGTAGAACAAGTCACTGTGGTCAAACCCTAAAAGCCCAGCAGCAGAAGTAATACAATGCTCTTCAATCCAGGAAAGTGGGTATATTTCATTGGCCAGTCTTATAAGAGAAATGTGCTGATTTTATGATCAACTAGGAGTCAAAAGACAAAATTAGTCATGTATTTATACTTCAGTTACATGGCAGATGAGTAGAGACTTTCTCTCGGATACAACTGCTACCTAGGTTATCTACATGCTCTTCAAAAACCTCATCACATTCTCTTTTAGAAATGAGTATTCAGTCTTTCATTCAAGTACCCATTTCCACAGGTTAACTGAAGTCTTCCATACTTGTAAGTTCTACAAAAGATTAAGGGATCTAAATAAGAACTTTTTCACAGAAAGGATGTAAGGGTTGGAACTGCAAGATCTCTCTTAAGAAGCACTTTTTTACTGATCAAGACAAAGAAAATGGGTATTTTACAACGGAATTTGAGTATCTTCAAGGGAAAAGACAAGCACTGCCCATCAATATTGTCAAACATCTTTTGAAAGCAAGAATATAGAAAAAGCATTCCAAGATAGGAAAACAGAAAGATGGTACTCTAAAAGCTGTATCTATTGCTCTTAATTATAGCAGGCAAGTCTCAAGTACCTCAACAAATGGTACTGAAAACAGTAAACAACCTGGTCTGGATATATATTAAAAAAAAAAAAAAAAAAAAAAAGGTCATAAGTAGGATTCCTGACCATCAGATCCCAAAAGAAAGAACTTCCTCCATTAATAATGAAGATCATCCAATTAAATGCAATCGTGATCTACCATGTACTTCGCAGTTCTGTGTTTATGATTTAAAATATGAAAATATTTTTCATTGTTAAGTTGCTTTTCCAAATCAGCTCTGTGATTAAATCCAAAAAGATTTCCTGCTTTCCCCATCTCTTCTTAGCTGTTTGGCAACATCAGCACAAACTACAACTTAGAAAAAGACTGTGGTGAATTTCTGGAAATTTTTCTGCTACCACAGAGGTCCTTCGCTAGGTTTCATGGAGGGGCTGATTTAGATCTTACAAACTGATCAGCATTTTTGAGCCATAGCCCTGAATTCTGTGGCATTTTGATATATTTATAGTTAAATTGCAATTCCTTTCACAAAAATGCAGAATAAGTTACTGAGCTAATGAAAGTAACTCAAGATATATATGGCTGTTCAAGAAGGGTATTATATGTATTCAAAAAAAATAAATCATTCTGATACATGAATGAAGAATTATCCAAAAAAACCTTTTGGGTCTTTACAGAATAGGAAAATATTTGAAGAGTTAATTGACTTCAGTTAAAATAGACTGTAGGCTGGAGAAACTTTTATTACTGTGAAAGCATACGCTCAGAAACAGAAGAATTCAAAGGGTTTGGAGGAAGTCTCTGAATTAAAGTATTAGAATGTCAGAAGGAGACACCTTCATTTTATATCCGCGGCTGAAAATTACTACCAAAAAAAGACTTCAGTTCAAACACACATCTTCCAGAGTTTAACAAATCAATTTCCAAGTTCTTATTGATGAACTGAGTTTAAAACACCACTATCACAGTGCAAGCACACAGATTCAGTTACATTAAAGAAGAGTATTGTCCAATATTCCCATGTGTTATAAGAACTAATTATCTTTTTAGGGACTGCAGGATTGCAAGGGGTTTTGTTGGTTTTGTGTTGGTTGGAGTTTTGTGCTGTTTTATTTTTAAGAGAGAAAGAAGGTAGTTGGGTATTTTTCCCAACAGTGTTAACCTTAACCAGTCACACATTCACGCGTTGCATTAACATTCAGAGCTTTAATATATAACTGAAAAAAATAACATGCACACACAAACAGCAGCGATGGAAGTTGTATAGATAGAACATCACTGCTGAAGCAGACAGCAATGCACAAACAGCTGAGAACATCAACATATTCATGCTACCTACTATTAAACAGACTGGTGATTTATACAAGTAGTGCAAAATGCAACATTCAAGAAGCAATCAGAGCAGTCAGCTGGAGAAAGAGAGGCTTTAGAAAGGCACATAGATATTTTATCCATGCACAATATGTCACATAGTCCTCCAGGCTCTACGCAAAGTTACTTTAGAGGACCCAGCAGATTTTCTCCTCCAAGAGCAAGAGACATTATTCCTCTCGTCACAGAACGGGTTATGCCTCAACTGGGGAAAGTACATTCCATACTCAGCTCTGTGTTTTACAAAGACAAACTGGAACAAGTTCAGAGGAGTGCAACAGGAATTAAAGCAATTTTGGAAAGGCACACTAAAATTTAGAGGCTTTTTTTTTTTTAAAAAAAAAAAGGCAAACAAAAATAGCTATAAAGTACAAAAAATAATGTTCTAAGAAGTGATTAACTACTTTCATGTATCACCAAATGTAGCACTGACACGAGGTAATAAAGGACAGAAGCCTCTGTAGGCAAAATGTGTATTAAATACTAGCGAGGCTTTCCAGGAACGCAACATAAACCCCTACAAAAAAATGTGTAAGAACCTGTGTATACATAAAACAGAAGTAACGTTTGATAGAGAAAAAGGATGGAGAGCAGAAGAAAAAAAAAAAGAGACCAACTTGTTATTGAATCCATCATCTCTGTTATTACATTTCATATACAGTTTTCGTAAGCCTGGTAATGATCACAAGACTATTTTGACCTAAGATTACCTTACTCCACAAATTTTAACACAGACATTTCATGGCTGTAACCACCTGATTAATCTATGAATTATTCCACACATCATTTAAACGGAATAAAGGAGAAACAGACTCCAAGCAAGTCTCAGTAGTATCAATGGTGTTTTCATGCCTAAATGTGAATCATCCAATAGGAGTTCTTTGGAGATCCCACAGGAATTCTACGCTAAGTGATTCTCAACCAGTTAGGAAGGACTGTTTGCTATTTGTCCTTGTATAATGTATACTCATACATGTGCACGCACCTCCGTTTTCAAAAACAAAGCTAAGTTTTTAGTCCATCAAAAAGAAATCATGATTTGTTTATGTGTTTTGCTGTATCCAACAAAGAAAAAAACCAAAATCAGAATGAAACTGGCAAATTTAGCATATATCACAAGTAAGCAGGAAGCAAATTAGGATAGAAAGAGTGAATTAATTCTTGAGGGATGCTGGCATAATGCACTTCAAAAACTCAAAGGCTGAGGTGCTCTTTTCAAAGAGTGATAGTGCAAGAGCTCTTACTAGGAGAGGTCTTTCCAAAAAGATGTTTTTTCTTGCATATAAAGAAAGGGGTGCCTTCTGCAAGAACGGAACAGGGCCAACCCAATGCTTTAGGAACTGTTTGGAAAAAAATTAAATCAAGCCTATTTTTAGCTAGGAGTCCTCAAAAGTATACATGCATTTAGCTCGAAAAAAAATGTTTAAAATGTTAAAATAATTCGTTATAAGCTTAATCGATAACAATGCTGAAAATATGACCAAATACACAATTTCTCAATTCCACCCCTTATTCTGGTGATGGAAATGCATTTCTGGTATAAATAAACAGCAGAACTATCCTAACACTTCACACAGAACTGAAACAATTTTGGGAGCAGCATTTTTTAATCAATCATGTATTCCAAAATGGGTAATCAGACTTTTCTTTTCTCACAGACTAGGAACATTATTTGTGGCACCGGAATAGGAAAGAATACATTAAGTCCTGACAATCTGCAGAACGATTTAAAAAATAACACAAAAAACCTAAACAACCCACACAGTCTTACCATGACTAAATGTGGTCTCTTAAAATATGTCTGATACTGGAATTAAGTAACTGTAAAATTGGGCAACAAGAAGTCAACCTCAGAATTACAGATTCATAGAAATTATGGTTGGAAAAGACACAGTAGGTCATCCAGCCCAGGCCATTTCCAAAACATTACAGTTCTCAAGACAGTCATGTCCTAAAAGGCTTGAGAAGCTCTCCAGCACACTCCTGTGAAAAGAAGGAAACTTTTCATGGACCACGAGTACATAAGTCACTGCTTTTCCAGCAGTTTTTATTCCTCACATCATACAATAATTTAGGCCAGAACTCAGACCAGCAGCTCATACAACCCAAGCTCCTGCTCAAAGCAGGGTCAACACTGCATTCGGATCAGGTTGCCCAAGACTTCCTTCTCTATGACTGATCACAATGCATGATGAATATATTCAAACACAGACACTGAGATCCTTGCAAGCTTTCCTACATAAAATGCAGTCACCAAAGCCTGACCATCAGCTTCACATAGGTCATGAGAACTTTGGGAAATGCACTTAACTGACAGACGTACCAAAATCATGGTTTTATACTCAGGAAGACCAAGAGTCATTCATAAGGAATAAGACAGAAAAACATACACTGGGAAAAAAAGCCTCTCTTCCCCGTTCCAACAGTTAGGAGGAGGAGGAATGGTGTAATCCCACCAGAAATCCCTGTATTCTTCACATCCAAAAGGCAAAAATGGTAGAGAGACCATGCACTGAATTAAGAAGAATTCTTCATTCACTTAAAAGTCCACCTCAGGATAGTAAGAATTCAAATTAATCAAGTCTCAATCTATTAGTTGATAAATCAAATATAAATTTGCCTCAGTAGCAAAAACAACTAATTTTGCCAGGTACATTCAACTGGACAATATACTGCCTGCAATTTTGTGTAAGTAGCTAACTTACTTGCAGAACTTTGTACATTTTAAAGGAACAACTTACAGGGCATATTGCTGTCTGTTTTGTCAGAGCAGTATATGTGGAGCTGGCTGAGGGTGGGGCTGCTGTATTTGTATTTCTGGCAAACACTGTCAGTGGTTAACCCCTACCTATGACAACGTATGGGTTTTACTTGCATGGTTATGCTTACTAAATGACTCATTCAGTTTGTTCAATCTAGGACAGGCTTATTAGCTGTTTCTTCACCGGACATAACGCAGACTGCATTATTTGAAGAATAAGTCTTTGGTCGAAACTGCAGGCTCCAAAAAGCCTATCCAAAATAAATATGAGATTAAAAAAACCCAAAAACAATAAAATGAAAAAGTAGTCATTTAGAAAGCATATATACTGGCAATACCTTTGTGATAAAGAGCAAAACAGATGATAAATTTCTGTATCACGAAGTTCTAATCAGCTCACGTGTACTTTTCCTCATGGCTCTTCTGCCAAAGCTCCAAGCACCTTTTAGCAAGTTTAAAACACAAACTTTCTTCTTTTTACCCAGCTGATACAGACTTTTCTCCTGATCTACACCAACTGCAGCTGCAGGACAAACAACTTATGGTAGCTACAAAGTCATTAATTAGAAATTTTTGATTACAGAATACACATACCCCAAAGGATACATAGCCCAAGAAAAAACAGAGTATGGATGTACAACATAATCAAAACTAACTTTAGAGCATCTGTAAAATTTTCTTAAAAAAAATAATCTTACTTTTCTCACTTCACTCCTGCTTGAGATCTCAGCACTAAAAGTAATTTGTTTAATAACACTTAGACCATAAGCAGATTAATACTTTTCATTTATTATGGCCAGGAATTCAGTGGCATGAAAAACAATATAAACATTACCAAAGACCACTGTCAAAACTAAAATTGAACAATAGCTACTGGCAGAGGTTTTGGGGGTTTTTTGTTTGGTTTTTTTTGGTTTTGTTTTTTGTTTTGTTTTTTTTTTTTTTTTGCGATTGAGATTGTATTTTTTGAGATTGTATTCTAACTTCCCTTCCTAGCAGTAAAGCTAAATTCTTTTAGCTTATCTGTCAGGTATCAATTTCTAAAAATGGTAGCTGTAATCAGGTACTGAAATCCAGGTGATTTGTCCTTTTTTTCTTCAAAAAGAATGAAACAATATGATGCAGTAATTCTGTATCCTTCAAATCAATGGAGAGTTCAATCCTTTTAGTGTTTTATTTTTATAACTTCCAATTCTGTAATTTACCTCAGCAATATCTTGTTTGCAATGAAAAGCTTCTCCAGACTTTTTTCCCCTCCCGTATTAAGTAGCTGACTATACAGTAAAATTGAATGGAAAAATTTCCTACAGAGATAGCATGATCCATGTGGTTAACTTTCACTTAGTGGTTTGTTATTTAATGAATAGAATTCATAGTCTTGTTACAGAAAAAGAGTATTCTGTATTGGTTTTAACCAGAAAGCTCTTAACAGCTCCTAAATTCTGCATTAAATTTTCAGTATTTATCATCTGCATCTAACAAGGAAAGTATACAATTGAGCAGGGGCTAACATCACAAGACCATGAGGACATGAGACCAGAGGGAGATTTCGGACTGTCTTTCAATTTGGAAAGTTAGACTGCATTCATAATTACAATGAACATGATTTTAAAAAATCTTGGAAGTAACAAAATTAACACAAGATTTACATAAGAAACTAAGAGTTTGTGCCAAAAAATATAACAAACTAGTTACACAAGAAGAAATTAGGCTAATTATTTCCTCTGAGATACTTGAAGTTCTTTGACTGTTAAGCAATATGATCGAGTGCTTATTAATGAATTTTGGGTAAGCTATAATTTTTCAATGAGATATCTATAAGACTTCTGTCTAGAACCAAAAGGTAAACATTAGGAAGACGTTTTAAGAAGAAACAGAAATATAAACTTTCTATCGTTTCAGACAATGAAATGGCCAAATAAACTTGGAAATCCAATTAAGTTTTCTACTTTTTTAAAAGTGGGGGGGTTTATGGTTCTCAATTTTTGGTTTGGGTTGTTTTGGGGGTTTTTTAAGTCATTTTAAACCACAACACAAGGTAAACACAGCTTCAAAATTTTAAGTAAAAGGAGAAAATCAACTACTTTGGAAAGTATCATTTAATATTATTTGAACCAATGAACTGTTGCCAAATGCATATAGCATCCACATCTCTATATTAAGAGATGCAAAATTTGATTTCATGCTACATTAGAAAAAGAAAGCCTACTTCTCTCTCTTTTTTTTTTTTTTTTCCTTGAAGTAAAGCATCTAAATCCCTGCAGGTATGCAAACTTATGTCTGTCTGTACATACAAGTTGTTAAGGTGGTTAGATGAGGGGACTGAGAACCTGTAACATCTAAGATCCAAGGCTGAGACTGAAACAAGAGTATTTCTCTTCTTCACTCAAACAATTGCCTTTTTATCTTTCAATCAAACAGACAATACCAAGGCTGTACGCCCTACCCCTATCATGAGATAGTGAAAATCAGGTATCACCAAAACACCAGTGTTCTCCATCATGTTACAGTGTATACTTAGTCATATAATGGGATATGTAGAAAATCCCCACCACCATGAAGCATTACACCTATAAGCTCCACAATGAAAGGCACAACAACATCACAGTAATTACCTGTATTTGAACATACAACAGAAGCATGCCCAATCTCATATTAAAAGGAAGAGACTTCAAGGTTATGGGGAAAAAAGAAAGAGACGACAACACAGAACACATCACAGCAATTTTCTCCTGGGAAGTGAGGCTGGTTCATTTCAATCCCAGTACTGCCTTAATAAACACTCATAAATAAAATATCTTTTTAATTAAAAAAAAAAAAAACAACAAAGCAAGCAGATGCAAAACATCACCTATTTTACAGTAGCAGTTGCTTATATTACAATTGATTCAACTGAAATCTATAGGACTTCTAAGATAAATGCAAGTCTGGCCTTTTGTAGCTAATTCTTTTCCACAGCCCAAGTAAATCAATACAATTGAATATATTCAAGGAATCACTGAAGAAATTTGGTTTGGAATCATCTCAGGAGGACACCTGATGCAACCCACCTGAAATCAAGGCCACCTTAGACACTATATCAGGTTGTTTAAGGCCACATACAGTCAAGTTTAGAATTCCTGCAAGGACTCCAGTCTAACAAGGTGACAGCAGTCAAACACTACAGCAGATACGCAGAGACTTTTCTTTTCCTATTCATGTTTGTTGTCTATTAGTTTATCCATTTATTCCAAAGAGTCTCCAGAAAGTTTAAACACTTAGAGATGAGAAGTGCACATTAAGGAATGTGACAATAAAAGTCAAGGATTGATTTACACAAAACAGAATATGTAAAATAAATAAACAGCTAAAACTTTTCTATCAATTCCTACGGTGAATTTAAGAATTAATAAAACAAACAAACAAAACACAAAACCAAACCACAACCACCCCCCAAAACAACCAATAACAAAATTCGTTTTACCGCTTAGTCCTTTTCTCAGGAGATACCCCCTGGACCACTTTTATTTAAAAAAAAAAAAAAAAAGGCATTTTTAGAACAACGAACCACACCATGTGATTAAAAACCAATAAATATAGCTTTTATAAGCATCATAAGGGTGGCAAAATTCTCAACAACTGCATAAAAATCACAAAAAACCCCCAAAACTTCTCCTTTTGATGGATAAAGCCCTTATTAAAGAAATTACAATAAAAATATTCTTTACAAATCATATTCTCATCTGAAAGGTACTGAGCTAATATGAGCAAAAAACTGAAATTCCACAAAAATAGGTATAATCTGGAAAATCAGTTCCACAAAAATTTGTGGTTTAGAACTTGTGGGTCCTCTTCTTCAGCATACACTTTTGGCTTTTTTAAACAGTGCTTAAGGCAGGAAAAAGCAACAAAGTGCAAATGCCAAGTCCATTTCACTTCCCTAGATCAGATACAGCTTCACAAGAAAGAAAGTGAGAGTTCCATTTTTACCCACAAGAACAAAAAGGGCTCTGATAGCTCCTACTGAGAAGGTTAAGTACTGGTTTTCAAATTAACCTAAGACATAGGAGAGGAAAAAAACACCACAGCCTTGTGTGGAAAATGCATTCAAGGACAGGCAATTCCTCAGACATATCCTACAAGAAACTAACCTCAGAAAACTTCCGAAACCATGTTCTGTGAAATCTGCTCTCTGAAAAGCTATTAAGAAATGTATTTGTAAAAGGTATGGTGTACTGAAGTAATTTAGAATGCTATTCTGTGAATAACAAAAAACAAAAGGATACAAACTGTGAGCAAAAGAAACTACTAGTGGGGAAAAAAGGTGCAATATATAGATAGAAACTGCATGACTTTCACTCATTGTTCCTGAAATCTACATATATATAGAATCACCAAATACATGGTGTGTATTTATGTATAGGAAAGAACGAATATAAATTGGGAGAGAAGTGCTTTCTCCTAGATCAATAAAAAGGTGCGAACCCTAGGCCAACATCTAAAATACTACTCTGCTTGTGATTCAGAAATAATTGCTGAGGTTGACTTTAGAGTATTTCCTGAGGTAGAGGTCTACCACATGCATGTAGCATTTTTGTTTCTATACCAGACCACAACCCAGGGACCACATGGGGATTCCATGTGTAACCATAAGTACTCAGAGGATAGCATCATTCAGAAGAAAAAACTTTGCAAGTATCATAGTGGTTGTTTTTAGCACATATTTTCAAATAAAAGGCTGAAGAGAGAAAAGGTCTGTATACTTTGGCTTCCAAATGTCTCGGTCACTGAGATCTATCTACGGCCAGGAAGAAAAAAACCAACAAATTGCTAACAAACCAAATATGGATTTCATTCCAAAGGGTTACCTATTGACATGAGTAATTATAGTAACACATGTGCTTCTTGACTGAGGATCTTTTTTACATTTTTGCCCATGATTCCTTGCCAGCTTGTCCCAACTTTAAGAATTTTCCACTTAGAATATACCAACTTTTTCATTCTAGATATCCAAAGATAAGTTCAAAAAAAAAAAAATAAATCTTATCGACTCCAGCAGAAGTATCATATTACCATATTATTCACCTTATTTCTTTGTCTCCAGAATCTATAGCCATTTTCCCAAGACTTAATTATAACAACTTCAATAACTCAAGATTTTATAAAAAGTCCTTCTGAGGTCTTTATTCTTCACCATAATTGGTTTCTTGTCACCAGAACATGACAAGACTGTTGTTTTGTTTCATCAAAAAAATAACGAATCACACAGCTAATTTTTCAATTTCTCTAATGTCCTTCTATAAACTTCCTCTATCACAAATATCTTTTTCCTTCAAAAGCCACACACTTTTACAAAATGTACATAAACTGCTGTGGTAAGTCTGACAAAGCTGATACAATTCAAGCATATTGTGTTTTCTGAAGGAAAAACCTCTCCCCTCACCAAGCCTTCTCCCCATCTGCCCTCAAAAAACTCTCAAAAAGTAGCTTGAATTAGACTGGAATGAACATTTCTGTTATGCAAATCGAGGCAATAGAATATACCTATAATTAATCAACATCAAGTCCAGATCAACAATCTCTGTAACCCTTATTCAGAATAATGATAATCAGAAGCCCTGGAAATTAGTTTGTACTCTGCAAAAAAAGGTAAGAAAAATGTGACTTGTCATCTGCTAACTAGGTCACAAAGATCACACATCAACGGCCCTGCAAATGCCTAAGCAAAAGTGACCACAGTAGGCTAAAAACTAACTCCCATATATAAAGTATTCTTACTGTACTAGCAACCATAAAATTGGACACAGTTCTCTAAAAGACAAAGCCACGGTGTTTTCAGAGTGGCAGAGGGATCTAGGACAAGATCTATAGGACAAAAGTCAGAATAGTGAAAATTCTGACCAGATATTGTCACAGGCTGCCCACAGACACCGTGGACTCTTCCTCCCTAAAGATATTCAGAACTCAACTGAACCGGGCTCTGAGCCACCTGCTCTAACCAGACCTGCTTTAAGCAGGGGTTTAGACTAGAAAACCTCCAGATGTCACTTCCGTGTATGGTCTATGATTCAATGCTTTCAGTTTTATCCAGAATAGCATCGTTTAAAAATAAACAAGTAAAAAAAAAAAAATCCAAAATCACAGTAGCACAGAAGTAGAGACTGTAAAAAAAGTGAATCCATCTTTGAGACTGTTCTTCAGTTGAACTGTACTACCAACCCAGGATCGTTTTAGGACTGGATTTGCTAATGACAAATGAACCAACTTCAAGAAAGGTGCATCCAAGAAAGAGTACCTCTAGAAATCTTCACTCTTGTAGTAGGGACAAAAGTAGCAAAAACCCAATGAAATATTTTCATCATGAGTTCAAAGAAAACATGTCTTACATAAATCTCTGTACTCAACAGAGATGTTTCTTGAAGAAGGCTGAAGGAAACATAGCATGCTCGATAAACTTAAGAAACAGAGGGTTTAAAAGTAAAATAGAAGGCTCATAGGTATTTCAAATGCATTTCCCCTTAAAATATTAGCAAGATTCAAGAACTTAGACTAACAATTTAAATACTTTCGCTTCTCTGTTCTTTTCTGTTAATATCCAATATTCCTAAATGCAATTGATTCTTTTTACTTTTAAATCACACTAATGTGTTTTACTAGAACTTAGAAAGAGGCGTCTGTATGATGAAGGGACAAGCTTTCCAAGGGTAAAAACCACCAAGTTCTGCCTCAAGGGAACTTTGTCACAGAATTCGATGTCTGAAAATAGAAGGTTTGACACAATCTTAGTAAGACTTAGAGCATCATAGCAACAATTTAATATTGCAACACATCAAGTGAAAACATAAGTCTTTGAATACATGCTGTTATGGATGTGCAGTAACTTGTACAAATAAACATCATTAATGTTAATAAAAGAGTGCTCAAGACCCTACATTTTAAGAAAGAATACACCCTTTACAGAAAAAAAAAAAAAAGGCGGGTGGGTATTTTTTTGATTGGGTTTTTTTTTTTTTTTTAATCCAAGAAACAGGATAGGACTAGGTTTTTGGCATGATCCACTGCCTAAGAAAATTCAGTGCTGAGTGAATCACTGATTCTAAAAAACACCACTACTTCCACCAGAAAAAGAATCTTTCATGTAAAAAACAAAGCTTAACAATTCAGTAGATCACCTTGAAATGTAGTTAAAATGCAACTTTCTCCCCTAATTAAAAATAAAATAAAATAGTAAAGGTCAAAATATAAAGGATGCTCAGTAAAACTGATAATTAAATATTATGAAAAGGATATTGTTTTCCTTTAACTTGTATATAGACAGTTTGCAAAAACCACAAAATTTCAGAGTCTACAGAATATTATTCTATATTTATGTTAGAAAAGCTGACAGGTGACCACGGGTAAACGAAAAAAAGATCTCTAGCACATGGTAACTCTATTATGAAAAGCAGGTCATGATACCAATTATACTAAATAAAAATAAATAGCATTCCTTTATAATTACTGAACATCTCCTAATAGACAGAAAGACACACTTTTCCAATTAATAAAACTCCTTCCCTCAGCTTCCTCCACACCCTGAAAGTACAGTAGTTCTCATAGGTACATAGTACCAATTTGAGGCAAGAAAAATATATTAACCCATTTCTCTGACATGAGATGATATTATCAAAAAGAATAAAAATTATGTCTCAGATTTTCAAGTCTTGGTGATCTTACATGCCTCAGCTGGTAGTCTTGAAACAGAACACCTTAAATAACCATAATAATATTCTTCCCCCTCCTCACCCGCAACCACCTACTGGAAATTCAGATTCTATGTAAATTTAATCTAAACAGTGAAATAAAAGATGACTGGTCATTCTGAAAACTTTTAATCCTTTGTTTTACAAGCTCTGGATATACTGTTAGAAGCAGAAAAGACCAGGCATTATTCCCTTCCACATGGAAAGAAGAGTGCATCATCGTTGCACCTTTTTCTCCCTTTACTAATACTTGAAAAGAAGATTTGATGAATTTTTGTTCACACATGAAGCAGACGAATTTGACTTTTCATACTCTCCTAAAGAGAAGGCTCCAGTCATGGAGAAACAACACAAGATGTAGTTTTAAATTCATTTTCATGACCCTCATAAAGCAACCTCAAAAGGTTTCACATTGTGCAAGTCCCAACCCTTGAACAAGTAAAGCAAAAATGCTAATTTTCTTTCCAACAGAAAACACAGCTGCCAGAATGTCTGTGCACATGATCTCTCCTTTTTTTCTTCTTAATTTTTGGTCTACTCCTAAGCATGTAACACAACACTTTCATCACATGACCTTTGGCCAAATGGATATTATCATAATTGTACGTTCTCTGTTGCAATCAAGAAAAATGTGTTTACTTCTCAAGGAAAACGCTGATTGCCATTGATGCTTTTGTAATATGATGAGGAAGCTGGGAGCAGAGATCACAGATCAGGCCAGAATGAAAATGGGATTAGGGCTCAACACCTAAATCCTTTTCAATCAGAACACAACGCTTTGATATAATTTCTTTCTCCAACTTGATTCTTTATACCAACTACACATTTCTAGAATACTCTTCTTCTCCAGTCTCAAAGCTTTCGACAAAGATGGTCAGGCACTACTGTGCCCATTTCAGAAAGACTTTTTCTAAGAGGTCCCATATCCAGCAAGTTACCGGGACATTTAAGTAATTAAAGTACCAAGTATGTGATGAGAGCATTGATATCAAGAATATTACTCATCAGTTAACAGTTAAGCAAAAATTATTTCTCATTCAAGAGGAGATAACCCCCCCGCCCCCAAACAAACAGACAACAAGATGCCAGCCAGATTCTCCACCCATCCTATAATCCATTCAATTTTGTCTCCTTCCCTTGCTAGCCTACAAAGCTAGGCAGGGAGCATGCCAGGCACGCCCTATAAGCACAAACCAAATGATTTTTCTTTTCCAAGATCCGCACAACTTCTCCTCAATTCTGTTAGCAGCTAAAATATCATCATATATCAAGGCTTAGCATGCAGATCCTTCCAGAAGTAGAAAAAAAAAACATATTCTGCTATGCCACTAGGCAGACGTTGATCCCCTTCAAAATGCCTCTGCCTTCTACAATACTTCTCTTTGCAGCAATGATGGCATTCATGGTAATGTGGTATTAGAGCAGTAAGGTATATCCCTCCCTGTATTACACTAGCATGCATACACACAAAACCAGATAATTCATAAAACATACACTGCCTCACCGCTGAGATGCGGAATAAATTGGATGCACAATGTTTATGAAGTATAAGCAATATATACAGACAAGCCTCCATTCATCACAGTGCGCCTAATTCAAAATGCTCCACGTCTTCCCAGACTAAGAGAAATAATTGTTCTTTCTACCATGTAATTTATTTCAAATCACAATTTTGTATATCCTCAAAGACCTCTCCTAAACTGTAAATAAATGCATGCCCTTGGAAATAAATTCATACCTAACAGATATTCATCCTAAAGTATAAATATACGATGCATATAGAATACATATACAAGAACAAAATAATAACAAACTGCCGTGAACTTATATATAATATACTTGAGAATTCATTGAATTATTTAAGTTAACAAGGACCTTATATATTCACAGAGCTTAACAGCTTTTGAAACCAGCACTGTTTAAAGAGAACTACTGAAATTTATCCAAAAATTACTATGCAAAAGCGATCCCTTCTGGCAACACTGAGAAAACAGGCAGAACATTCAGGTTCCAAAGACTAAACTACATGTAGAGTGATATCTTTTAACTACATTAATTACTGCGCAATTACATAGTCTTTAGTCAGCAAAATTCCCAATGAAGACAAGTTTTGCTTGAATAAAGTCAGCAAGTAAAAGCTTGACTATTTTAACAATAACCATTAATACTGCATACTTACAGTCAATAATAATAATAAAAACAATGCATTTAACAATTAAAAGTTCCAGGTAATTGCTATAATTTTCTTTAGAGACTTGAAGAAAAAAATGTATGTAAATGGGCAACTTCAGCTAACACAGACATCTTCTAAAATATCAGACTGATAAAGAAATATTAACAGAAAAATCTATTTTCCCTCACTCACACGTACACTAGGCTACTTCTGTAATCAAACCACTATTTTCCCAGGACAAATATTGCTCAGTGCACAACTTCTATGGAAAATTATTATCATAAACATATCACTAAATAAGAACAAAGAAGAATCCTTTTTTTAATCCAAAATGCCAAAATAATTTTAAGAAATTCAAGCCTAGTGCATTTAATGAGAGCAGCTCAGAACACAGTCTGGCTGTCTCTCACCAGGATAGTGAATGGGAGGTGCAGTCTGCCAGAAGACTATAACTAAATTCAACTCTGCAAACTCTTGGTCTTCTTTCACTCTTCCCTCACTTTTTTATTTAGCATGTGGTTCTATAATTCAAACCTAATGGAGGAATCAGGATTGGATTAATAAGCAAGAACTATACAGTAGCCTCTGCTGTAACAATGATACTGCCAGTGTTCTGTCCTTCATCAGTTTTACCAACTCCAGATGTTCCATAGTCATTTATAGTTTAACCAGGTTAAATACAGATGTGTGCATTTTTCCATGGGATCCAATGCTGACATACAATTAAATGTATTTTGACTTTTTAAAAATAAAAACTCTTATTTATTATCTAGACTTATAAACTAGAGACTGTAATCAAATCATACTGTATTTTACGCTATGAGATTTGAACAATTTAACCATAATTGCCACCTGAAGACCATTTAAAATAAAAATGTGTTGGTTTTGCAACAACTTTGTTAACCTCTTTTTTTAAGAACTCAGATATGTTAGAAAGATAATCAATTTCTGATTATGTTCTACATATACCTTGTAGATCAACAGTAATAAAAAGTGACTTAACTTTTTTATAACTATTTTTTGAGCACTCTTGCTACTCAGTATTCTTTATTCAACTTTGATATCCATCCATTTTACTAAAACGTGTCTTTAATACAATTCACATCACAATAACTGGATAAATTAACTTCCAAAATCCTTCTTAACCAGAGTCTGGAATACACTAAGGCAATTCAGCAGGTCAGTATCTTTACCCTTGTAAAAACATTTTGAAACCTTCTACTGATAAATTAATTTTCTAACAGTATCACCTTGTCCCCTTTCAAATGGATGACAAAGCTGATTTACTTCTAAAAATACGCACTGAAAATATCAACGATTTATATTGCATACTTTCTGCTTGCTATAATTAAAAAAAAAAACAACAAAAAAAACAACCAAAAAAAAAGCCCACAAAAAAACAAATCATAACTCCTCAGCTGTGCACATACCACTGGGGCAACATATGTGTCTCTGTGTATGTGTGTGTGTATATATATATATATAAAAAGAGATAGTGCGCACTTATTTTCAGAAAGTAAAACAAAAAGTATCTACGTACAAAGTCTTCAGGACATACAGTCAAATTAAATTTAATAGTTTCCAAAAACAAATATAATTTGCCTCTATTTTGAAATTTTCCAGCACATTAATTCCTGTCTCTTCTCTTAAAGAAAATGTGGTTCTTGAACCAATATTGCTCTTTCAACCCCAACAAAGGACAAGTCAGGCCTCTTCGTAAACATTAAAGGCAGTTCATGCATGCATTTATAAGGATAACTACACCAAATCTCAAGTCCCTTCAACAGCAATAGTTAGTTAGCTATATCATACACTTTTTAAGCACTCACTAAGTAGAAAAAAGTATTCATAAAAATCCTAAAACAGAAACTATTTTTTATCTTCTAATAATAAAATGAATCTGATCCTGGAGTATCAATATCTCATTTTACCATTCATCATAAAGTAATTAATATTAAATTTCTGTATGAATTGTTTTTAAATGGACTGTAACTTTTAAACAAAAGTGTTTTTAAATTCGGTTTCTGAGACCCTTTCAACAGCCATTTTACAATGTTACTAGACATGAGTGCTAATCAAGTGTGCAAGAACTTGTCCAGCAGGGAAAAAAAAAAAAAAGAAAAAAAAAGTAGTAAATCACACTGGTTAAAGTTTCACATGTAATATGAGAAAAACTTGAGAACCCAGCAGTCAAACATATCACAGGCCACAAGACTTGACTGAAAAGCAGCATTTCAAACTAATTACAACTTTTCCTCAATCTATAGTTGATCAGGCCAAGACACCGATTTTCACTCCGGCAGCTTATAAACTAAAAGCAAGTTGACTGTGCCATGTATATCACATGGAAACCTCTTTGGAAGCTCTGCATTATTTCAAAAGTTGCACCCCATGGAAAGTCCTTTTAAAAGCTTAACTGGCAAGTGTATGCTAAAATATTTTGTTTTCCATCTAAAACGACACTGAATTCCAATCCTCAGAGACAGGATTTCCAGTTTATTTCTCTCTATACACACACACTAAACTCAAGAACTGTAACATAGGAAAGTGTTGTTAAAGTTTTGAAAAAAGAGTAAGCCTAGTCCAAATAAGTTGACTGTAAGTCTCTTTTCCTCAGAAATTAAAAAAAAAAAAAAAAAAAAAAAAAATCACTGGCCTGTGTTCTGCGATAAATAAAAGATACTTAACTGAAAACTTAGTATGTAATATAAAGGATACTAAACCAAATTCAAATTAATGCAATTCAAATCTTTCCCTCAAGCCCCATCTCAAGATAAATGAAATCAATTCTAGCAGTGTGTTCTGGCAAAGTATTTAATGAGAAAAAATTCAACTGTAAAGAACTACAAGACCAGGTTTTGGCAACACTACATAGAATATCGGATAGCTTTTACCTACATTCACATTATTCAAAAACCTTGAGACATGGAATGAACTTATAATTATTTAGTACCTTATTTAGTATATTTCTTTATAAGCTAACAGAACTTCAGAATCACGTACAGAAAGAACTGTAAACAACAAAATCTTCTCATGGTACTAGTTGACAGGTTTCAAACAGATATAACTCTATAATCAATACTTTCCTGATTACTTTGTATATAAATTATTGGTGCCCCCCAATCTATAAAAATTTCAACTGTAATTAAAGCAACAAGAGATGGTTCTTTCTTATTCATTTCCTTACAATTTTTTGTGTTCAAAACTAATTTACAGACAAATAATTCTTCTGATTAGGAGCAGGATCTTGCATTGGCAGCACGGTTCAACACCACCTTATTATTTCCCAAACAATCAATTCTGTGCAAGAAGTTACACTATAGCAAAATCTAAAGCAAATACACCCAAGAACAAGCACAGCATATAAGTAGTCTGCTGACTTTTTTGGCTCTGAAACATATGAAAACACACCATTCCATAGGACCTCTAATGGAAAGCAGAAGAGGAACAGCTTAAGGGTGAATTTAGCATTTGTCTTTACTTGTCAAGGGCATCTATACATACTTACATAGACAGCAAGACTATTTCAAATGTATATTGTTAGTATGGACTTCTAAATCAATGTTCAAAGCACTTCAGTTTTGGTTTAGCAGTTTGTACCTCAATCTGACTAAGTCTGCCATTACCACTGCAAACTGAGCTAAGGACTCGTCACATCCCCTAAATAAACTCTAGATGCAAAATGCCTCAGAAGTTTTTCAGAAATATTAACAGAAAAGCACAGCCTGTGCTATTTTCCTTTGTATAAAAGCCTCCCTTTTTGCTAGTCTGGAAGAGAAAAGAATTGACTAGCAATAAGTAAGTACTATTCACACGTGCCCTATTTGAGTTCAAATTAGTTTGGTCCCTCAACTATCTACAACCACCTAGCATCACACACCCTTTTCCAAACCCTTGGAAGTTTTGTATTTTGAATCTTTAAATATTACCCGCAGCCTAGCTCAATTACTGTCATCTGTTACTATTATTACCTACAGTCTCACACGTTAATTCTCACAGATTACACTTACTTAGCATCCAAATTCGCTTACTTCTCTGATCTAGATGGTACTCTGAATATAAATTTCACCAACTATTATACCAAGGGATGTCTTCTAGCAAACATAATCAGAACTGTTTATCTCTTCAGCACCTAAAAAATTTTTCTATCACTCAGTAACAGTGTCTTTTAAATCCAAGCTACACTTCTTGCAGCAAGGCATGGCTTTCATGTGCCTTTCAATGGACTGTGATCAGACACAAACACCTGTAGGAAGTAGATGGTAAAGCATGATACACACATACTTCACATCTCATACTTTGCAGATACCATCACAACCAGAAGCATATTAAACCAGCAACCTTTTAGTCCCTTCCTCCCCCCTCCCCCGGCAGGGGCCAGCAGTCAGAAAAATAATATACACATATTCAGCCTGAATACACAGAACTAAAAATGGAAAAGAAGTTTGCTTCTTGGACAAACTCCTCAAAGGAGAACAGCATAAGAAAAAAAGTCTGCAGCACTGATACTACCTGTTAACCAATGTCACCTGTCCAGGCCTAATGACACAACAATCTGCTGCCTAACTTAGCACAGACACACATCAACTAAAAACACTGACAGTTCCTTACATAAACCATCAGGAAAATGCTGTAAAGAAACATAACATGTAAACAAATGCGCTAAAAAAAAAAATAATAAAATTCTGAGTGGTTCATCTATGTCACCCCTCACCCCCAGCTTAGGTCACCAGCTATCTATTTCCAGCATATGCAGTTTTGGTTTATTTTATTTTCCTAACAGGTCTACTATCATGCAATGTATTTAGATTCTTATGTTTCACGCATTATAGCCAAAACCATAGGCAGAAGATTAGGCTAGTTTTCTTACATCTCCTTTTCCCTTAACTTTACATCCCAGCAGAAAACAAAAAACTAAACAATGCACCAGTGCAACAAAGACTGTTTTATCTTGAATTATTTCAATTGAATATAATCCCTGGGAAGGAGACAAGAAAAATGCTTAAAAATTCTAATTTTAAGGCTTGTAACAGTAACACTGTAACAGAGAATCTCTTCATAATCTTGTATATTGAGTTCAAATTGTTTATGAAGTTGCTGCAATGGGTTGTTAGTTTCTGCTTCCTCAGATGAAGGGATTTTACTTGTTTGGTTTTTAAGTGTGAAGTAATTTTCAGGGCTAGGTTAAGCAACCTGTTTTGGTCTGCATTTAAATGGAGTAGGGGATTATATTCGCTTTTCTCAATTGGCTTAAGAGAGTAGACACCATTAGCTGAAACGGAAGTTTGCTGCTGCTTAGAGAGTAAAAGGCATAAAACACATTTCAGAGCGGCACCAATTGTCCTCGTAGTTTTCTCCGGTCAGAGAAGCCTATGCAATGTATTTGTTCCCTCACTTCTTAATTTAAGATGTTTGAGAACACAGGATCTTTATCTCACTAAAAAAAAAAAAATAATTCAAAATAACTCCCACCACCTTCCTTTTCTTTGTTAGCAGTTTCAGTTGCTTTTAGATTGCAAGTACTACATCAGGTGTGCCTGGAGTTCTTCACCAAAGATATACATAAAAAGACAGTAAAAATACAGTCTTAGTTGCAGCTGCCATATCACATCTGCCCAAGTAAATGTGTACTCAACTCTGAGACCTTGGCCATAAGGAAGTACCTACTTCAAATTACGCCCCACAACCCCCTTCCCCCCCCACCTCCAAAAAACCACAAAAAAATCCACACCAAACCAACACAGAGATAAAAAACACAGAACAGCCAGTCCTGAAATTTATCTTACAGTTATTGACCAAGCAGCAGTTTGATCTTAACACAAATTAAAATTATAGGTGTGTTATGACCTGGTCAACTCCCCAGCTCATTTTACACAAAATAATTTGTCTGCTAACAAGATGGACTGAATTTGGACCACTGGTTTTAACATGATAGATCTGGACACCCATCATTACATCCCCAAGGCTTTCTGATCTGCCCTATCCTTACTCCTTAAGAATGTAATTATAAACATATTTAGTAAAAGCTATACAAGCTGCAACACTTCTAGAAAACTTCAGATGGACACCAACTAAAAATCAGTGGTTTGTGCTAACAGGTCAGAACACGTGTAGTCTGGTTTGTCTTTTTTTTTTTTTAAAATAAGGAACTGTATGTTCATTACCACTTACAGATTTTGCCTTAAAACAAAAAAATAAGCAGCTGTCAGCAATGAAAATATTTTCTAAAGTCATTACTGTTTTAGAAAACGCTTCTCCCTGAAGTCAGTCTGTAACTCCTCTAGAAGTGAGGCACAGAAAGTTTTCCCTACCACACAAAAGATTATTTTTTTAACAGAACTCTGATTGGCCACAACCTCCTACTACATCACAGATCAAACCCTTTCCATTTTCTTACTACTATTCATGCAGTAATCACAAATCTAATGTGGAAAAGGAATGAAAACTGACTTTCAAAGACCTTAGGTAAACACACTGCCTTTCTGAAATCCAGGCATTCCAAACAAGGGCTGCTGTCCCAAACAAGGCAAAAGGTATACCTACAAGAAGATAAAGACCTATTTCAACAACAGATACAACCCAATCTGGAAACCTAATTATAAAATAGTATTATAATCTGTTCTCATCTTTGAATAAAATACACGCACAAAATTCCAATATAAAATTATCTACTCCATTTGGGTTCCAAAAGAACTTCCATTTGATAGAGAGATAATTATACTTTGTGCAGTAACATTTATCTGGTTTTAAATATCGAAAACATTTTCATCACAACCATATTATAAAAACTCAATAAGCATCAGAAATACCAAAAAAAAAAAAAAATCAACACCAGAGACTCTTAGAAAGACTTGAGTCCCTTAGCTATTTTTCAGAACAAGACCTGCAGAAGCGCAATGACATGATCCTACAAATGCTTTTTTTCACGGACTGTTAAATGCATACTGCAGTCCATATCCTGTGCCTCTCTAACATAAGTGGTCATGTAAGTTTTAATGAGTTTGTCAATTGGCAAAACAGTTTTAATTTTTTTTTTTTTTACATTTAGTTAAAAAAAAAATTATTCTACAAAAATAAACTGAAATCCACCAGACTCTCAGGGAACAACTACTAAATCTGTGGGACTCCATAAGCCATTTCTAAAATGGAGTCTGCTCATCTCAGAATGAATTTGTGGGAAAAAAAAAAATAAATACTTAAATATATTTCGCTTCCTTTACATTTTTCCTAATGCTTTGCCATATAACCCGAATCAAACTGGGATCAGTTTATATAATCATATACCGCAGAATCACATTGCCCTGATGTTCCCATTCCCTTTAGATGCTGACCTAAAGCCAGAAGAAACCCCATTTATCCATTGAAATTTCCAAAGCTTTAAGCCTTCTCCAGCATTAGAGAAGGTATGTCTCATGTAAATATGTGCACAGAGAATTCAGCAGCCCAATTCTTCATTTGTAGGAGGCACCTACACACCATAATCTTCAAGAATATACTTCGCCCAATGAAGGCACAGGGCAATCCCTGAGAAATTTCCAGTACTGTAAAAACAGCCTTTACAGATTGTAACGGTAATTCTCTGCAGCCACGCTCAAGAGGTATTACCTGACAGAGACACCTCTGGACATTATGAAAAGCCCCAAATAATATCAGGGAAACACGGACCCCCATCTCAGCAAGGATTAATGATGAGATTTTCCCAGAAAACAGGTACCCATTCTGGGTACGTAACATCAGATGAAGCCTCTCTAAACCTGTTCACCTTCTTACAGATTTTTCCGACTTTCGTTCAGTGTACCCAAAAGAACATCCGCCACAGCAAGTATGTCTACAGCAGTTCTTTTCTTGAAAAGTCCGTAGCTTACAGCAAATACTTGTCATCCCTTTCAGCTCACATTTATTCAGTATCCTCACCCAGGGCTGCATCTCTTCCCCAGAGTATTCATAGAATAGAATAGAATATTTCAGTTGGAAGGGACCTACAACAACCACATGGTCCAACTGCCTGACCAATTCAGGGCTGATCAAAAGTTAAAGCACGCTGTTAAGGGCATTGTCCAAATGTCTCAAACACTGATAGGCTTGGGGCATTGACCACCTCTCTAAAAAGCCTGTTCCAGTCTTTGACCACCCTTTCAGTAAATAAATGCTTCCTAATCTCCAGTCTAAGCCTTCCCAGCAGTTTGGAACCATTCCCACACATCCTGTCGCTGGATACCTAAGAGAAAAGATCAGCACCTCTGTCTCCACTTCCCCTTCTCAGGATCCTGTACAGAGCACTGAGGTGGCCCCTCAGCGTCCCCTTCTCCAACCTAACCATGCCCAAAGTCCTTAGCCGCTCCTCATAGGACACACCTTCCAGCTCATATTATTCCTATTGAAGTAAGTATGAAATTTTCATTACATTTTCATACACGTTTATCATCACTTGAAACAGATTATTGCAAAATGTATATTTTTCTTCTTCTATTCAGATCAAGACTACAGTGTCTTGGCATGGTTGTGTTGTCACACAACAGCTCTTAAGTATGCAATACTTCATAATCAGAGTACAATTCTTCAATACATGCAAAAACTGAAACAGAACCAATAAGTATACTCAAACATTGACATTCTCTGCGGTAATGTCACTGTGAACTACTTTTATAGAAGTAACACATCACATTAAAACCCTTTTTAAGTCCTTTGTTGAAGTAAAAGCAACAGCTCTAGTAATAGATTCAGGGCTACAGCCTTGAAATTAGTAGTTTTCCAACTGGAAGAATATGGGTTTGGATGGTTTGTACCTTAACATGCGTTTGCACACCCTATATCCTTTGTTTCCAAATAAAATAGTTTTTAATATTGTCAGCTGTTAGTGCCAGTTTCCAGCTGGCATGTTGATGTATTCCATGAACTACAAGCAATCTGCTCTCCAGTACAGATTGCTTTGCCCTGTACAGTATCTGTTACAGCCTTATAATCCAACAGGAAGATGAAAAGCGGCAAGAGCCACAATTTGGAATCACCCCTGCTACCAGTTTAATTATAACTACTTTTTTCTAAAACAAACAATCAAAAAGCACCGTTATTGTTCCATAGTCACTTAAAATTAGTTTACATATATGCACAAAAACCTGCCACCTTTTCCAGAAGGAACACAATAAAATAAGAGATCTTGTAAGGATATTTAAGCGTCAGAAACTGCACAAATGGACAACAGCAGATTACAAAACACACAAGCAATCAGACCATTGCAGACTGAAACAACTGCCTTGTGAATGTGAATGGACTCAAATGAACATAGGCAAGAAGGTATTGTGAATTTTAAATGTAAAGCTTCACAAAAAGCTTGTTTCCGTCATACCACAAACTTTTTTCCATTTGGTGTTGCAAGCTTTCCTGGAAGTTAGTTTTCAGTAAGCCAGGAGGAATCAAGCCAACTGCTCAGATACACACCATACTTAGATGTCTTAGCAGTTCTGTAAACATTTAGAGAATGCCAGTTATTGTCCTTAAGACTGCGATACAGTGGTTCCTCTGGACCAGAAATATGCATTATAGCAGAATTGTATTTTGGCACCTATAAATCTATGTAGCTGTCATCATCCTGAATGTCAGCCTGACACCACATAAGCAGCTAACATTGTCTAGACAACACACTCTTCACCAAGCTCTGGCAGTAGTTGTGTCACTTGGAAAGAAAACACAAAGGAGCTGGTCTTAACAGTTTATGGTGTTTGAAGACATGCAGAAAACAATCAAGCAGCATGCAATTAAATGCAGAAGTACTTAAAATGCATTGAGAGCTCTAGTGAGGCACTGACCAGTATGTCTCAAAACCCTTGGGGAGGTTTATGAACATCACAGATATAAATGTGTCACCAGGTATACTCAGTTTTCAATCATATCTATCTCTAGATAGAATTAAACTGGAAGGAAACCTTGAACTTAATTATAGCAATGGTCAGAATAAAGATTATCTACTATTCATTGGAGCATCCAGGCACAACCTGTTTGAACACTGCTGTGATTTTTTTCTTTCAAATCCTATTGGCATGGAGTTCACTACTGCACTCATTAACAGAAATTGTCTACCCTGCAAACTTTGTTTGAAAATGGTCATTAGTCTGTTTCCTGTATTAGTGACTGAGAAACTGACATCCCCAAAGAAAAAACAAGTACTAGAACACTAGCACCAACAGTTACTTAGACATTCAAGCCATTGATATGGAGGCACTCGGAACAAAGTCATAAGCTTAAGAAATGTATGCAGAAGAGCAAAATCTGAAGACTTAGGAGAAAACAAAACAGCCAAAAAGCACTGAGAAAAAAACCTAAACAAGCCTACAGAAACAGGTGTTCAAGCACTGTGACAAAAACTACCCAAAGCTCCACTAAAATGCTGCAGTAAGATGGCAGAAAATGCATTCACAATGTGCAGCTGGTAGGCAAAAAGAATTGCTAAAACAGGAAAGGAAATTTGCTTATAAGATAAACTACAGTCTCCTGAGAATAACCAAGGCTAAAGAGAGAGTTCATCAAGGGAGTATCCCAGAGCAACAGGTTAAGCTCAGTTGCTGAGGTATCAAGAGTATATAGTTAACCCTATTCTATGTATAAGAAGCCTCAAAACCTAAAATGTTTAAAGACCAGATTTATAGAAAATGTTTTAGATGCCTGAAGATTCAGACAGATTTTCAGAAATACTTCATCATCTAACTCCATTTATAGTAAAAAATATTAGGCACACAAGCACCTCTGAAAAAATCAGGCTAGGTATTTTGCCACAATTTCAGATTCCGGACAATGTTTGAAAATTTGGCCATACACAGTTTGGCCTCAGAAGCAGAGAAGTCATAGCCAAGATTTCCAAAGCCCTGGGCTAGAGAACTACTCACAAGGCTCTCCTTCCTGTTGACAGGGGTATCAATTTTCTGGTGGAGGAAAGGAAGGCTCCTGTTGTTCCTCTAAACTACTTTTAAGATACCCTTTTGTGGAAGCCCTGAAGTCACATCACAAAGAGCGCCCACCACAGCACACGGATACCAACACTGGTGGGCCGCAGCTGTGGCACTGGTAGGGCCCGGACCTGGGGGCAGCACCGGAGGAGGAGTCAGGCCGATGAAGGCAGGCCTCACAGAGACAGTCACCTGCAGCAGCCCTGCTCTACCACCGCCGGCACCAGGCCAGGTTCCGTGCCCCGGAACTCCGCTGAGGGGAGGCCGGTGAACGGGCTGGGAACAGCACCGGCCTCCCACCCTGTGCTACGCCCACTGGGCGCGGGTGAGCAGCCTCCACAGAGGAGAGCGAGCGGCTCCTTTTACCCTTCACTCAGCCCGCCCCGGCACTTCAGCTGCCGTTCCGAGCCCGCCGCCACCGCCATCATCCCTCCCCACGTCCCCGCCACGGGAAAACCGCCCCCGCGCGCGAGCCCCGGCCAGCGCGGCCTCACCCGGATGTGGATGCCGGGCCGCTCCCTCCCTCTCCCCCCGCCAACCCCTTCCCCGGCACCCCGACAGTCACGTGGTGTCGGCCCCGCGCGCGCGGGGGGAGCCGGCGGTCGCTGATTGGCTGCCGACGGGGTGCGGGCGCCACCGCCTGAGGCGGGAGGAGGCGCGCTGCCGGTGCCGGGCCGCGGTAACGGCCGTAACCGCCGGCTCGGGGCGCCGGCGGGTGCCAGCGGGCAGTGGCTGGTCATCCTTGGACGGCTCCCTGGTCTTATCCTTACTTACCGGGCTGGTCACGGAAGCCCGACGCCACTGGAATCACCGACTGATGCCGGTCTCGGAGCAGCGCCGAGGGTGGAGCCTTTGCCTCTTGGCCTTTGGTTCTGCAGGCCGAATGAGGTCGCTCGCCCTGCCTGCGTGGTGACCTTGGGCTCGGTGCCTCAGGCTGTGTCCTCAAAACACCAGCAGCGGCATGTTTAGTTGGCACCACTTGCCAGTCTTCTGCATCATCACAGAAAATGAATCGAGAACTGACTGGACAGTGAAAATCTAACCGCTCCCAGGTCTGGATAGAAGGAGAAGATAAGCTTTTGGGCAGTCCGCTCTGCAGTTGCTGTAAGGTGCTGAGAAGACATGGTGTAAAGTGGCAAAAACTAAGGCGGAGCATCCAGGTTGTGAATGACATACTATAGTGTGATGAACTGGGGAAACTTAACTGGTTATTTTCACTACTGAACATATTCTGTGGACAAAACAGTTTCAGTATCTAATAGAATAGATACTTATTTAATGAACAGTGCATTAAAAGGCACAGAATGAAAAAGTTTTAGCATTATGGCACTGGAAAGTACACCAGTAATTTTCATATTCCATACTACATGAAGAAACAGAAAATATGATGGTTTAGGCTATATGTCCCATTACAACTGACTCCAAAGGTGGCGATAGAATATGACTTTTTTTATAAATAACATATGTACCTTTATCAGTCCTTTTACAAGTTATGCCGTGCATTAGAGCAACAAAGATGCACAGGGCTACAAAGATGATCAGGGGAATGGAGCACCTCTCCTATGAAGAAAGGCTGAAAAACATGGGTGTCTGTTTAGCCTGAGAAGAGAAGACTGAGGGGGGTCTCATCAATGCATATAAATATCTAAAGGCAGGTGTCAAGAGGATGGGGCCAGACTCTTTTTCAGTGGTGCCCAGCAACAGGACAAGGGGCAACGGGCAGAAACTGGAACAGAGGAAATTTCGTCTCAGCATAAGGCAAAACTTCTTTACTTTGAAGGTGGCAGAGCGTTGGAACAGGCTGCCCAGAGAGGTTTTGGAGCCTCCTCTGGAGGTATTCAAAACTCGCCTGGATGCATTCTTGTGCAACCTGCTCTAGGTGAACCTGCTTTAGCAGGGAGTTGGACTAGATGACGTCCAAAGGTCCTTTCCAACCCTACCGTTCTGTGATTGGGAAAAAAAAAAGGCTAAAAGGCTTGTGCCTGAATCACTGTAAAAGTTGAAAGTTTGATGGACGTTTCTGAAACGTTCAACCTCAGCAGACAAAACCAGAAATTCTAAGGGCTCTTGTTTTCTGCATTAGCTAATCTTCCACTGCAGTATTACCCCAGCTGTAGACCATTATATAGGTCAGTCAGATGGTAGAGTTTCTTCTTGGATGTACAAGGGGAAAAAATATCTTCTTAAGAGAACCTTTTGAATATTTTGTATTAATATGTTGACATTCAAAAAGTTCTACAAAGTTTTAGTCAGTAGTTATCTCACTGATTTCTATAAAACTAAAAGTGAAAATTCAGATTCTCAGGACTTCAGGAGATCCTTTCCACAATGGTGTTCAAACCTGGCTCTCAGGCCAGGACTGCCTGCTCCTGTTTTGTCAATAAAATTTTTTTACTATCAAGGTATTATTCTCTTTGTACAGATTAATGTGAATTTCTATTACTGATTACTGAAGGCAGCAATCCTTAAGTATGTTGTATTTATAATGAATATGTTCTCTGCAACATGTTCCTTTTCTTTTTTAGAGTTTGCCATAGTGTTTTTTGCAGAAGAAATAAGCATATTCTGGGCAAAAAGCCAAGAAAAAGTAGCTTTTACCAAGCTAAATTAGGTAATTACGTTTTCTCTGTGTTTTTAAAGCACAGCTGTATCTGTTGGGTTATGAGAATTAGTATATAATATACTTAATTTTATACTTTTCTTGTTATGTAACGGAAAATGTCCCTTCAAAATGCAGACTTGTTTAATTAGCTCATTTTCTCCATTTTGAAAACCAGTAAAAGTAAATGCATTGCTTATTAGAATTTAAATATTTTTTATTTTTCCTGAGTTTAATGTTTTATAGTGACCATTATCATATGCCTGTTAGTTTTTTCTGTGTCAGAACTTGGTGATGAGAAAAAAATTAAATCACTTTTGTTACGGTTTTCCACTAAAGTGATTACATTAATACTGTATCTCAATACTTTTCAATACTATTTTAATGACAGGTAATATGTGTCAGTGAAAGATGACAAACAGTTACTTGGTTTTCTCTGTGATAACAAAATGACACCGCTAATGCCATTCTCTCAGTAACTGAAGAAGACTGATAAAAATTATGCTGTGATTTTTTTAAGTAGATACACAGTAAGATTACAATATCTTTCAGATTTCCTTGAAGCCTACAATTTACATAATCACTAATATTCTAAGACTTTTTTAGCATCTGTAAAAATTGGGTGTGCAACTTCTGTGTACATGTATCGTAAATTAATACTGGTCTAGAAAACAAATTAATAAACTATTAGATGTATGTTTCCTTAATTCAAAGTGTTCAAAAATTTCTTGAATCAGTATGCAAAAGTGTATTCTGTCCTTAATTCTTGTATCAGCATCACAAGAGAGGAAAGTGTCCCTAGTATATTAAAACAGTTCAAAAAAGAAATCAAATATTAAGGGTTTTCATGAACAATAATGTTTAGCTTGTCCAAAAATCAATTTCAACATCAATTCTGCACAACTTAGATTTTTGTAACACAAGCCTCTGTCTCTGGTTGTTTGGTTTTTTTTCCCAAATTAACTCAAGTGGGAAAAGTCCTTAAAATCTATAATTTTCTAAATATCTGTATTTATGGTTTTCTTGGGGTCTGATGTGGTTTTGTTTTGATAATCATCTTCCCTGCTGAGTTGCCACACTGTAGCCCTTGAAATATGCTGCTATTGGTGAATCTACTTCAACTTTTACTTCAGCTGACCTGTCTCAAGGCACTCGTCAGTTAATTTTGAAAATCTCCCTGGATAATGCCTCTAATATTTTAGGAGTATTTCCTATTGTAATGCATCCCAATGAAATAAAAATTTTCTTACTGTCTAACACTGCAGTTCATTGAATACCCCGATTTGGACAGACCATCGGTATAAATTTTTGGGATTCTTCCAAACTAGTACTGGTTCTTGACAGCCACCATATTTTGGGAAACTAAAGGATGAAGAAACAAAAGGAAACAAGAAAATCCATTTGTCGCACTCTCAGACCCATTCCCTGAAGCCTGAAATGGACAATTTAATAAATGTAAATTCAGCACTTAAAGAAAAAGCAAGAGGAAAAAACACATTGCAAGCTATACACTGATTACAGTTTTTAAAAGGAATCAGGAAGTAGAAGCTGTACGGGAGGCTTATATTTTGACTTAAGATTGAATGCAGCAATTAGCAAAAAGTTGATTGTTTATGTTTGATAGCTGTATTCAGCTTTAAACTATGTTTCTCTCCAGAGTTTTATAAAATACGAAAAAAGACCTTTCATAATACTTAGATTACTTAAAAACAGAAAGTCCAGTGTAATTACACCCAAAATAGTTTGAACCAATCTAAGACCAAAAACTTCTTAATTTGGGCTGAATGTTATTGTTATGTCTCCTAGAGAGCAAAGTTTATAGAGATTCCTGTCAGTTCTGGAACTTTTTTTTTAATTGGTTCAGCCTTACATGGTAACATTAGGTGGTTATAAATAAGTGGGTAATACCACCCTTCAGTATAGCAGTTTGTGTGGTATGAAGCCAGTCATATTTGTGGGTCTTCCAAATCAAACAATGTTTGTAATGTTATTGGACTGGATGCTTTTTTAAATCTTTGTAGAGAAATAAGAAAAACTCTGTTGAACAAGCACAATTTATAAAGTAGGTAGGAATTGATTTACCACTATTAAATGCCATCAAAGACCTGACTTCTTTACTGAGGGAAATTGGTGATATAACTTACAACAAAATGAAGTATTTACTTTTCTTATTCTGAAGCAGATTGAGACAATGGGGTGTAGGACAGTGAGCTGCTTTGTATGAAAGATTACCACTGTTTTAATACTGTGCCATTCGACCATTTTCGAACACAGGCAAGTCTTATAGCATCTGAAGTCTTTATGAAGTTGTTTGGTGATCAGCAGGAAAGAATGGACCAAGTTCAGCTTGTTAGCAAGCTATTGTTTCCATGATAACACCAGACATACTCTCTCGTTCTTCTCGTCAATACTAGGAGCAAGATCCAAACAGTTAACCAGTTTGAATGGGCAGGACAAGAAAATACTGCGTCAACCCTAAAACTAGCCATCATGTGTAGAATAATTTAGTCTGTTTCATCAACTTAAATCTCTGGTTTTTCCCATATTGAGGTCACTACTCCCATCACCACCTAGTTCAGTCCTCATTGGTATTACCACAATTGGCAATAAAGCAAAAAGCATATTTGTTGCTAGACCACAATCTGCCTGCTTAGAAAAACTGTCACCCTTTTCCACCCAGTAAAACAACCCACAGTCAAAGCATACTATACTTGTTTGCCTTTTAAGGTTTTATAGGAAAAATCATGGTATAGAAATCATTGCGATTTCCTTTCAAGAAAATTTACTGAAAAGGAGACACTTAAAACTCCTGCTGTTAAACAAAAAGCCTAGAGTAACTTTCCCAACCTATTGTAATATATTTCTCCTTTTGGATGACAGTAGCAGAACCCGAAGGCAAAGTTCTAAAGTATTTTTTCCCATTTATAGACTCTGTCTATTGGCAAACTATTTAGGCAATTATAGGCAGAAATGTAAAGTTTTCTCCAGGTTCATCAAGTAGGATTTCCAATAAAGTATTGTACTGTATCTGTCATGTCAAGTCATGCAATCCTGTGCGTGCAGTGAATTAGTAGTATCCACTTTACTAACCTTCTGTAATTGTTACAGTTTTTATGCATCTAAATAGACACTGTACTAGGCAACGTGGTGTTTTCCTGAACTGGGTGTTTTTGTTTTAAATAGTTGGTCCTGCTGTTTTCTAAATCGTATGGAAGTACTTTTGAATTTGCAATCAGTGATCTATTTTTCAGCTACCTTTTTCCAGGTTTAATTGATTTGTATGTTAAGTGCATTTGTGTAAGCAGCAATGCTACACTGGAGACTTCTTTGTGAAATCAAGTTAAAAGGTTTAAGACAGATTTTTGATTCACAAGAGCAACTCTTTTAAAATCAGTTTTTGCATACATCTGCAAGAGCAATTTATAAACAGTGCTCTTACTTCAAGTGGTATTTTCCTACAGTATTTTAGTTTCCTTTATTTAATGTTAAAATAAATAAATATTTGAGTTCATAGAAATTCAAAAGAAAACAATATTGCACAAAGAAATCACCTAGTTAATCATGTAAAACTGCACAAGTGCTGGAAGTTTAGTTAAGCTGTGAGGGAAATGTCCAAGTAGTCCTTTTTAAAGCCATTACAAGCATACTTGCAGCACTTTAAATCAGTCAAACCTCGTCAACGAGAACTAGGGCTGTATTCTTCAGCTGGTAGCTTATGTACACAAATTTTGTGGGGATTTGAAAGAGTGGACAAACAAGGTCCATAAATTCTCTCAACACCAAGTTCAAGAACTCTGAACTTCACCCAAAACAAGTTTCTGAGGACAAAAGTATTGCCATTTGAAAATAATTCTATTTTTCCACTTGGCTTTCTTAGAACTTCAGTATTCAAGATTTCTATGGACCGTTCTGAAACACGATTTTATTTCTAATGTAATCAGTACCTTCTCCGCAATGTTGCCACAGTATGTAAAGCGTATGTTGTGGGTTAACCCCAGGAGGAGATAAATTCAATGGGGCAAAAGTTTTCCTAAAGCTTGTGGTCTTCTTCCTAAGCTTTTGCTGTGATTTTGTTTTTCTGTATTTATTTTTATTTTTAATAAATATATAAAAAGAAAAGGACAAGTTTTGCAGCACTACTGGATTTATCCCATCAACGTGGTTTTGTGGAGACTACCTCAAGGAATGACAGAGCAGTTAAATCATGCCACTTCACTTACTTTTAGTACCTCTACCCAGAGTGCCAATATTTGAAAGGCAGAGCTTTATCATAAGGATTTTGTTTATTTATTTATATTTTGCTAAAGTTACTGAAAAAATTTATATTAAGCTTGCTGTACTAATAGCAATGACTTGATACAGATGTTAAGTAACCTAGGAAGTCATGCAGTCAGTCCTAAACTTCCCTTAAGCAGGAACCGGCACAGTTCTCGCTAAGCTGTGGAAATCCAGGGCTGACAGTGTAAACACGTAAGCCCTAGGAGGCACCCGGGAGACTTAGATGTGCGTGCAGTTTTACCATAGGTTCAAATTCTGGCCTTAGGACTGAAGAATATGAAAAAATACAGCCTTCAGAATCATTCACATAACATGGTACAAGTATTCCTTTACAATATCAAGCACTTTGTTAAGTGATGCGCAGTAACGTGTGTGCATCTAGCCTATAATCATTGACATATTAGACTCTGGCAAGATTTGGTATCTCACTGCTCCCCTAACATAGAAACGGTTTGCAAAATTATAATCCGTAGAATTGCAGAAATCTCAGGTAGGTAGTCAAACAACTAAAAAGCTAGGCGCAGAATTTTCCATATAACTTGAGCGAGCAACTGTCCCAACTGCTGAGTCAGGAGTGAGCTGGAAGGCTACAAGTGAACAAAGACAGGATTCTGTAAACAAGATCATCATCTGAGCACCAAAGAAGGACAAATACTCTTGGTTTGGAACAGCTCCTTGGAATTGTGTGTAGTGCAAAGCATGACTTTAGTACAGTAGTTGAACCAGATGCAGTACCACATTAGTCAGTCTTGGAATCCTCTCTCACCAGATTTGCTGGAACCAGGTATTGCATCAGATTGGTCAGCATGTTAGCATATCATTCCTTATGAGTAATTTAATATCCACTCTTAAAAATAGCTTGCAGTGAGGCCTAATTGTATTGCAGATGAACTCCAAAAATTATTCCGAGAAAGTTCGTTACTATCTCACATTAAAATCTTCAGACTAGCCTCTCCACAATCCTAGGGTTATTTATAATTGACTACGACTTTGCTATATTTGAGACAGATGCAGGCAAACAGCCAGAAATGTTCTGGAATAAAAATTCCTCATTTGTTTCTCTTTGTAAAAAGTGAGCATCCTTTTCTGAGTCCTGGACTTTGTCAGCAATGGTGGCTGCACCAGTTATTGTTGGACAGCTATTACACAGGGAATGGCATTCTTTCCACCGGCAGTCAGAGGGGAATGACCATTCCTTTCTTCAGCAGTAATCCAACATGTCAGACAATTGCACCAAACGGGAGCCCTGATGGAATTTCAGTCTGGTTTTATGTATCCATGTATAGATATAGTCAAAGATCAAAGATTTGAAATTTGAAATTACAATACTAAAAGGAATACAGATTTCTCTTCCACTTCTCCTTCCTGAATGAAGACATTTTTTTGCTGTCTCTTCACGCTAAAGTTGAGGGTCAATGATCTGTCTCTGGAATTAGAAGCGATCAATCATTTTTGCTGGTTGAACACTTGCAAAAGAACTACAGTAGGGATTCATTTATATTGGAGTTCAGAATAATTTATTTTAAAATGCAGACAGCTGAAATTTAACAATGGACAATTACATTTCTCTTTCAGTCCTAGGTAAATGAATCTCTATTTTATTATTTAAAGTGGCTTTAATGCTGCTAATTGAAGTGCTTTACTGCTTTACCCAAGAACTCATGTAACCCATGTAGTCATGTTTCATTATGGAAGGAAAAAAAATTGTGGAATGAACACCTGAAATAAATAATAAGTATTTCTTATATTACTGTCTGATACAGAAAAATCATGACTTGCCCATAGCAAATGTTTTATATAAATTGCATCTTCTCATTGTGCAACCATGTGATAAGCCCTTTGGGACAGCATTGTAGTAATAATCATCAAGCAAATAGGCGATTACTATCCAAATCCTGATTATTTATCCATCTTCGGGAGCTTGTTTTTCCATTAGAAGCACTCCCAAGTAATCCGGCTGCTATGCAAAAATTTAATTAAAAACATAAAATGATATTTTGACTAGATATTTTTATTGGAAATAGATAAAGCATCAAATGTTTGCTAATGTGAAAGTGTAGCAAAGAAACTGCCTGACAAGCACAGGAATGCAAGTAGCATTGAAGACTTTTGACATTCATAAAATACATTATCACCTTGGGGAAATTATTACAATTAAATTATTTTCTTTTAAATAAAAAAGGTCATTTCTTTTAAACAAAAAAGGGCCTGGGAAGTTGATGACCAGGTTATAAGTGCTCCCAGCTCTTACTTCTTTCAGTGGAACAACTGTTAAACACATTAAGATCTGGTATTGTCCTAGGTTTAATATTCTTATATTGGTTTGCCCCTTTTTACTCAAATCAAAGAATAGAGTCATAGAATAGTTTGGTTTGGAAAGGACCTTAAAGATCATCTAGTTCCAACCCCCCTGCCGTGGGCAAGGACACCTCCCACTAGACCAGTGGCCCAAAGCCCCATCCAGCCTGGCCTTGAACACCTCCAGGGATGGGGCATCCGCAACTTCTCTGGGCAACCTGTTCCAGCACCCCACCACCCTCACTGTAAAGAATTTCTTCTTAATATCTGATCTAAATCTCCCCTCTTTCAGCTTAAAGCTATTACTCCTCATCCTGTTGCTATGCTCCCTCATAAAGAGTCCCTCCCCATTTTTCCTATAGCCCCACTTTAGGTGCTGGAAGGCTGCTATAAGGTCTCCCCAGAGCCTTCTCTCCTCCAGGCTGAACAACCCCAACCCCCTCAGCCTATCTTCACAGGAGAGGTGCTCCAGCCCTCTGACCATCTTCATGGCCCTCTTCTGGACTGGCTCCAACATGTCCATGTCCTTCTTATGTTGGGGGCCCCAGAGCTGAACACCGTCCTCCAGGTGTGGTCTCACAAGAACTGAGTAGAGGGGGAGAATCACCTCCCTCAACTTGCTAGCCACACTTCTTTTGATGCAGCTAGCAAGCTATTGCCATTCCAAAAAAACCTGTTGACCATTTATCAAGTATTTTAATTACAAAGACAAGATAAAATGTTTATTACACTATAAACTAAGAATACTTGCATCTTATCCTAAAAAATGCCAATATAATGTTAGAAATAAATCTCTACTTCTAATCTGCCAATGGTACTTTAAAGGTTTGGCAATTATTTTTACCAAAACAAGCAGTTAAAAAAATGTACTCTTGGCTTTCTGATGAGATGTTTCAGTTGGCAGAATTTGATGGCCACTACTGTTGGTGATTTTCATTAACCAACATTTTCATTTCATTAATAAGCAAAGGAACGTTCACACTGCAAATACATTCACAGCACCAGAAAGCTATGTCCCAATATTTTGTATTGTCGTACCCATTAAAATGCCAATATTGGTTGCATAAAATTACTTTAGGCAATCAAGGAACTTAGGAAAAAGTGCTGAATACTTCATATGACCTGAAATGTTACAGACTCTGAGAGTTTACTTGCAAGATGTTTGTGAAACAACTTATGCATGTATACAAAATTTGCGTTTCTCAGTTGCATGAACTAATATTCAACCTTTAAAGTAGTGGAAACATCTGTCTTTTGAAAATATGTATTAAGAAATATGTCCGTATGTTGAAAAAATCAGATGAATATTCGCAAAATTATTCGGGAAGATTTTGACCTTAATCCCTTGATCCACATTTTGGTACACTATATACATTAAAAATAACATTATTTATTAGCGTATTGTACTGGAATATCACAACAGTATATTATTTGCATGAATGAAGAAAACAAAAACATAATTCCAAAACTGAAGATTTTCTGATTTATTGTGAGTTACTATGTATGAGGGAGAGTAATTGGTTTTACATTTAAACAATTTAGACAAATACGTACATTTCTTGAACACAGAAAAATTCAGCCTGTATTGACTTTCTTTTCCAGATTGCATTATTTGTTTAGAAATGAATTTCTGCTTGGTAGAACAGTAAACTGACTTTAATATTCAATGTAAATAATGTAAAAACTTTGAAAAACTAACTTATATACTACAAGTATCTTTTTAAGATACTCATTTTGGAAAAACACAAATAACAAAAGTACTTGGAGGACTGTACTCGTTAAAGTAAATTTACATAGTCTCAATACAACATGACAGATTATTATGGCAAAGATTAAAAGGAAATTAGTTTTCAGTTTTCTAAATTTTGTGTATTTTCTGGACTTGATAGAATTCCATACTTAATCATTTCTGTTATCCTCAGTCATTCGCCTTGCTGTTTGCAGGGCTCTTTTACATAATGACCACCAAAGAAATATTTGTACAAAGTCTGGAAGAACTGGTAAACACGCTAAATTACATTTGTAACTCATTTTTAATCCATTTCATTGGCCAGACATCAGGATTTAAGATGCCTGCTCCTGAATGATATTTTTCTCTTTTTGACAGATTAAGACACTGTATTGCCTTATCTTCTTTTCATGGCCTTCACACAGATAGCTAGAATAGGAAAGTTCTAAACTATGGTCTGGTGATAACTGGCCTCAGCCAATGCTGATTCAAATCAATCCAGTTGTTTTAAAATCAATTAAATCCTTTCCGTATGCTTCAGTGCACATGGAAATAACCTTAAACTGGAACATTTTATTTATTTTATTAAAATGTAATAATTTAGGTGGAAGATCTTGGAAAGCGTTTTAAATTATGTGATAGACTGTATCATAGATGTATTAAAGGAAGTTGTTGTGTACATTAGGTACAAAAATTATCCCTTTGCTTCTTTCTGACAAGCTCTCTACAACTACTTGAAAGGCGTTTGTAACGAGGTGGGTATTGGTCTCTTTTCCCAATTAGCAAGTGATAGGACGAGAGAAAACGGCCTAAAGTTGTGCCAGGGGAGATTTAGAACCCCTTCACAGAAAGGGTTATCAAGTATTGGAACAGGCTGCCCAGGGAAGTGGTTAAGTCGCCTTCCCTGGAGTTATTTAAAGGCATGTAGATGTGCTCTTAGGGACATGGTTTAGTGGTGGACTTGGCAGTGCTAGGTTTATGGTTGAACTCGATGATCTTACAGGTCTTTTCCAACCTAAAAGATTTTATGCTTCTATTCTATGACATGGTTTTCAAAGATGAAATAATAAACTGAGGTGAAAAGAGTTTTCTAACCACTTCTTGGACCAAAAGTAGCAGATTAGTCTTGGACTGACACCTTTTATGAACAGTTGGAACAAGCACAAAGAATCTAGTAAAATTCTATGTAATCTCTCTCTTGCTGTGTTGAGGAAATTGTTTGGCCAAGACAGTTTCCTACAATGTAGTAGGTACACACCCAAGATAGCAGCACAAAATATTTTTAAATGTTTGAGTAATAAAATGAATATGTTAAGATTTTAGGGGGATGAGTCTCATGTGTTGCCAAAACCTAATTACTGGAAGTATTTTATGAATTTAACAATATAAAATATTCTAAGCAATTATCACATTTTTTATTTATCTGTAGGGAAACCAAAATAACGTGTAAGTAAGACGAAAATGCTTGTCGATAGGACTCAAAAAAATTAACTCTAATTCCAGTTTAACTGAAAAAGTAATGAATCCTAAACAATCCAAGTAGCGTCAAGTAATTTAGTTCTAAAACATTTTCAGTTTTGATCAATTCAAAGTCCCTGTAGTACAGATAAGGAAGGGGTTTTTGAGACATTATTTTGAGACAAATCTTGATAATGTCGTCTTCATTTAATAAGCAAAGACAGACCAACAGTTTCCATAGCTGGAAAACTAGACCAGCTACACAGTAGGTAATATAGGAATCTTCTCACAAGTGTAGGTCATATACAGACATCATCTTTCAAACACATTTGTCAAAATGTCACTGAACAAACCATGGCAGCTGTCACACCATGTAGATTTCAGCCAGACCATGTTGCTACATGTCTTTTGTATTTGTATTTAATGCTTATACTTTTTAAATATTGCATTTTGTGTAATTTATTTATGTGACTAATTATTAGATGAGGTGCACAGACAAGTGGGAATGATATGTACAAAGTACGTGCTCAGCAACTTGTTTAATATCTGAAAATAGTTTCAGTGTTTTCCCATCTGAATTTCGATTCTTTACCCACAGAGAGTGTAGCAGAGCATGAGCAAAACACCTTTCAGTGGCTACCGTGGGTTTTAAATCTCTCTCAATTTTCTATCAGTTCGTCTTGGCTGTTATTCTGTACTATGGACCATTACTGTATCATTGCATAGCCTCAGGGGAAAAAAAACACATCATTTTATGCATCTGTGGTCCAGTCAAGAGTCATTCTTGTTACTGCACAACTTTGTAGCGAGGCTTATTGTTCATCAATATCATAGTCCCACTACTATCAATACATCATTCTAAATTGTCTACAAAGCTGGCCTCTGTGGTACTATGTGGGGAAAACTAACTTACAGAAACTTTAGGAATTTTGCCTCATTTATTATCAGAATAATTGAGGTTGGAGAGGACCTCAGGAGATCACCTAGTCCAACCTTCTGCTCAGGTCAGGATTAACATCCATTTCAGAGGAAGTAGCTCAGAGTTTTATCAAATCTGACCTTGAAAACCTCCAAGGACAGAGATCGTCAACATGTTCCAATGCTTATCTGTCCTCTCGTTTTCTACTGTTCTGCTGTAAAGCTCCGGAAAAGCATTTTCTCTTTTATTCTCATCTGTCTTGAAAATTATAGTCTTGAAAGCAGAAATCCTGCTGGAGCAGATGGGCTTTTAAAAGACATGCACCAGAGAAGATAAAATTATAAAGCAGCTGAGGTAGAGCATTAGAACATAATGAACTGAGCTGCAGTCTCAGTTTTCTCCCTCTAGTGCAGTCTAAGATTAGTACATGTGACTCATTACCTAGGAGAACAGAGAGAGTCCGATCTGATATATACTATGCCAAATCACAGCCTTCTTATGTAATGCCACATCACCAAAGATTTTTTTTGCTCCTGTGAGTACTGTAGAGCATCCTTCTTACCCAAGAACATGCAGGCAAGAGTAGGGGGAAGAAGCAGGAGGGGAGCCAGGAGTCTACTGCACAAAAAAACTGAGGGGAAAGCAATGGAGCATTATGCAGGGATGTCACTCATGTTCTGAAACAGCAAAGTAGATTGACCACAAAATTCAAGAAGTCTTCTTCTCACTACACAATGGAATTAATCTGAGGACAAATTTGCTTGCTGTGCATTTTCCCTGCTACATCTCAAACACAGGTGCAACAACCACTCTTCAAATACCACTTTCCTTCAGGTTTTGTATTTCTCTTAGATTCTTTTATTCTTCTCTCAGGATCCTTCCTCTTTTCTATTGTTTGATATTACTGTTATTTAAAGTTTTTGATCTCCATAACCAGATATTTCCGTAGGAGTGGGCTTCAGTATTGGCAGATGACCTATACATATAAAAAATGCAAGTGCATGAGGCACAGGTAATGATGACACAGTGACATCCTCAAGACTTCTAGAATGCTGAGGTGGAAGGGCAGGCTAAGAACTTCAGGATTCTCCCAGTATCACCTATGTATTGGTTAAACAGCTATATATTGGTTAAACAGCTTCTGTATCTCATACAAAACCATGTCTAAGACTGCCCACTATTAGTGAGATTGCTTCAAGGGAATCAGTGCTGCTTACTGTAGTACTAGTTTATGCAATACGGACTTCCAGAACACTAGTGACCATTCTGTTAACAATGGTTCTGTCAGCATTTTCAAATTATATGTTAAGTGACTGGAAAAAGGGAAGCATTGCACACATTCCAGCTCTGGGTCCCCCAGCATAAGAAAGACGTGGAACTATTCCAGAGGAGAGCCACAAAGATGATCAGATGGATGGAACACCTCTCCTATGTGGACAGGTTGAGAGAGTTTGGGTTGTTAAACCTGGAGAAGAGAAGGCTCTGGGAACACCTTGTTGCAGACTTTCAGCACTTAAAGGGGGCCTACACGAAACGTGGGGAGGGACTGTTTAGTAGGGCCTGTAGTGATAGAACAAGGGGTGATGATTTTAAACTAAACAAGGGTAGATTCAGACTAGATATAAGGAAGATTTTTTTTGTTATGAGGTTGGTGAGGCACTGGAACAGATTGGTTTACATCTAAACCAGAGAGGTTTAGATACCCCATCCCTGTAAGCATTCGAGGTCAGGTTGGATGGGCTCTGAGCAACCTGATCTAGTTGAAGATGTCTCTGCTCATTGCAGGGATGTTGGACTAGATGACCTTTAAAGATCCCTTCCAACCCAAGCCATGCTATGATTCTGTGCTTCTAAGTACTGATGCTGTTGATACCTTGTGCAGAAGCCCATCAGTCATGGTACTTTAAACAGCTTTAGAGTCACCAGATTCTTATTTAGATTACTAAGATCCAGAATCTTTCTCTTGCCACTTCTCTGACTTGAATGGATTTTAGAGTTCTATCATTACAGAGATAGGTCCTTTACTAGGGACAAAAATCATTAGGGTCTTCCATACCAAGCTCTGAGAACCTATTCATGCTTTTCAGGCCTTAATGAGTCTCATGGAGTGTATTTCAAGCATACCGGTTTGCTTCTAGCACCTGGTCAAGATCATAGGATTTCCATTCCCTTAAGATTCTGGGAAGGATCCTATAAGTGTGTTGTGTCCATATTAGCATTTTAGTTTAAATCAGTAGTGGGCTTTTGAAATTAATATCTCAATTGTCCCCATTTACAGCACTTCAAGTCTCATCATGAAATAGTCTTGGAACACATGAGCTGAATACCTTTTGAATGAAACTAAACTGGAAGATGCCTGCGAGGTAGTGTACCTAATATTCCCAGCTGTTAATAATTGTGTGTTGTGTAAGACCAGATAGAGCTAGTCGTAGAATCACAGAATTATTTAAGTTGGATAAGACCCTTAAGATCATGGAGTTCAACCATAAACCTAGCACTGCCAGATCCAACACTAAACCATGTCCCTCAGTGCCACATTTACATGGCTTTTAAATACCTCCAGGGACAGCGTCTCAACCACTTCCCTGGGCAGCCTGTTCCAAAGCTTTATAACCCTTTCAGTGAAGAAACTTTTCCTAATAACCAATCTAAACCGCCCTGGCACAACTTGAGGTTGTTTCCTCTTGTCCTATCACTTGTGACTTGGGAAAAGAGACCAACAGGTAGTTGTAAATGTGATAAGGTCTCCCCACAGCCTCCTTTTCTCCAGACTAAACAACTGCAGTTCCCACAGCCACTCCTCATAAGACTTGTTGTCTAGACCCTTCACCAGCTTCGTTGCTCTTCCTTGGATGCTCTCCAGCACAAACACCCTGGTAGTAGTCTGGAAAAAAGAAATTATCATGGTTTTGCACTTCTTGACTCTACTCTTAAACAAGAATCTCACAGAAGCAGTTGTGCTGAAAAGGACCCGTGAGTTCTGGTGGACAACAAATTAAACATAAGCCAGCAGTAGGCTCTTGTGGGGAAAAAGGCTGGCTGTGTACTGGGCTGTATTAGCAGGCGTGTAGCTGGTAGATTGGGGCATACTTTTATACATATCTGATTGTATTAATTGGGATTAATGGAATCACTGAGAAGTTTCATATAATAGTGAACTCAGACCATGAAAATGCTATACTACCTGCCACTGCTGACATTCAGTAGATAGTTTTCTCTTAAACAGATTACGAGCTAAGTATTAGGCCAGCCATAAAGTTTTCTTCATTGTGACAAAATGGCTCTACTAGTTTTTGCAGCTGTGGGTGGAAGATTTCTTTTTCCAATGCCCCTGAGCAAGTAATACAGCATAGTGGTTTTACGGCCTATAGCTGAGATGGAAACAGGACTTGAGTCTTAAGTACAACAGAATCAGATCTTGTAACACATAATCACCTCAAATATTTAGTTACTATCAAATGTCTGTGTATTGCTAAAGGAAGGGGATTTCTGCTCATTTGTTAGAGAATGAATGAATGACTCTTTTGTTAATTAGAATCAGATAGCAAAAAGTGTTTGCATTTGTATGAAGAAACTTCAAATTGAAAAGTCACTGTTCAGTCTTGCCCACAGTTGTGTGCACATACTTTCTAAAATCAGCAAGTGTTGGCTAGCATTGTAGCAGATAAATGACACAGACACATGTGTCTAAGGGCAAGATTGACCCCACAGGCTGTAAGACTTGCCACCACCTAACTTTTCACATTCCACAGACATGGTGTGGATAAAACTAATTCACACTAATAAGCATGCCTGTACATTTTAAAATTCTGATAACATTATTATCAATGTTCTTCTACATAGTTTAAACACCTATGTATAAAGCAAAATGTGAATTCCATTTCTGTGTACACTTTCCATTCACTCAGATTTACTTTGTGAGGGTTTTTATTTAATAATGGTATTCTAGCCAGAATTATAGAAAATTCATTTTCAGGCACATGTCAGCAGAATTAACAAAGGTATGTAAGATAGGAATTTTCATCAGATAGTCGTTTAAATACCCATTTTCTATACTATGATACCTATTCTCTTGTACTTCACCCTTCTAATATGTCTATATTTTTGCATGTTTCTCAGAGATATGAAAGATCTGCAAAGGTACAACCTCTGGAGTTGTACAGAGGCTGCCCCGATAGCTTATGTTTAGACTTATCCTTGGCTCAAAAGTTAGACAATTTTCACAGTAGGAGCTTGGACTTGCCAGTTATTCCATATGTGCTGTGCCTTTCATGACAGACCCTCCAACTTTGCTTACCACTGCAAACATCTACATTATGCCCATGTAGTCAGCCCGATTTGATCTACAAGACCTTCAGTAATGATCTGCAACTGAAGCATGTATAAGATACACACCTGCGGCAAAGGGATTTCCAAAATCAACCTTCTGTCCGGCAGGTTAGAGGCTGATGCCCTGTGGCCTCACGCTTTGAATGCATCGTGGAGGCAGTGGCCTAACTTACCTGTTTCACTTGCAGTCCTGCAAGTGAAGCACAGGTGCTCAAGAATTACATCATGTAGATTACATCCAGTCTGCTTGTCATGGAGCAGGCAAGTGTGTCCCTGCAGGTCTAGATGAGGTTCCATATGTACAAGTATAAATTCTTTGGTTTTTAATCTTGTAGTTGTATTCTCCTGTTGCATTCGGATCAGAGTCATATTCCTTCTTTGGCCTTCTTTGCATGCTGGTTAGAGACTTGTTAGAAGAAAATATTTTCTTCCTTTAACTCTTTCCAAAAGTTTTATTTTTCTCCTAGGCCCATATAGTTCCCTTCTATATTGTTATTTACTAATCCGCTTTGGGTAATAGCTACTTAATTATATAAAGACGCCCCCAGGAAGCAAAGTCTGTTTCATGCCTAACAGATTTTTAGTAGAACACTGAGATTATGTTGATATTGAGTCATGGAGGAAGAACATAGCAAGCTAATACACTTTTGGAGGACTGGAGCCAGGACAACTTAATTCAGCCATGCCCATTAGCTTCCATAACAATAGAGCTGAAGCATAAGTCAGATCTTAATTCTTTGTTCTTGTTCCTTCTCCAGCACAGAGTTTCTCTGCCAGTGAGCAAGCTGGCATATGCTAATGTTGAGTTTGAACTTGTGTTAACATGTAGGTAATAGAGGTGTTACAGGAACTAAATTTTAAACTTGAGATTGTGCAAACATGACAGTGCAGATGTATCCTGAGGAACCAGGATGCTACTGACAGAAAACTTCCTTTATTTAGGGGATGACTGTCATTCTGAAGTCCACTGACACATTTCAGGTCTATTGCTTTGTTATAGCAGATATTGTAAGAAGCCACGAGAGTAATTATGTGGCATTGATAGAATCTACCCAGCTTCAGGAACACAGGACCAAACCTGTTCTTAGTTTTGGGAAGGGATTCATTCTCAGGGATTCCATTTTGTTTAGGGTGGGTTGGTTTTGGCTTTTCTCCAGTAAATATCGTGAGGTTTGACTGAAGTTGCTCTTCAGTCAAAATTTAGGTTTAAAAAAAAAGGGTATTCATTAAGCACATTCTTTTGAAACAAATTACAAGGCTACATCAACACTGCCGGTTATGATTCTTTGGTGAACGAAAAGACAAAATGAGAGTAGAAAACATCCATGAATCACGTGTAAGTGTAGACAGTGTCTGGTTGTGAAAGATGGTCAGTGGTAATCATGGCTCCTTGATAAGGGCTTTGAAAGGAGGGTAAATATCAAGTTGTGATAGCCCTACTGTGGACATTCCCAGATACCTGTCAAAGGCATAAGGCAGGGGTTTTTTAGTGAGAAATTGCATACGATTTCCAGAAATGGGTAGTAATGTGACTCTACTGAAATGGAAGATTCTTTGAATTACTAATCTTCTGTATTGTTTGCACTACTTATCTACAATTTAATTATTTTTTTTTTAAAGATTCTAGTTGGCAGTTGAAGGAGGCCTTTGCCTTTACAGGAAAGTAAATAACTTGCCCACAATCCTTCAAAAGATGCTCTTCTTCTATGTGAGACTTATAGATAGGGTAAAACATTTGTAAGACAGACAAGTGGTGGTTAATTATATTAGAACTACTGGTTTTCTATAATTAGTTTGTCTTTACAGCATGTAACCCAGATAATGTTAATTGTGATTAATTAGTGACCAGCTGATTATGCCGCCCTGATCAACTTGAACTGTCAGTGGTTTAGCAACAAATAACGTAGTGCTGTAATAATGATTGTATCTACCTACACTTCAAAATGTGTGTTTACTGTTAGATATGTTTCCCTTAGAAATTACTTTAAAGGAGTGCTATTCTCCTAACCAGCTAGACAAGCAAACATTGAGTGTGAGTGTGCCATAATAAAGATATTTTATATTATTAGACCATTCTCTAGCTAAACTCTGGGGGTTTTGAGCTTAATTAAAATAGATAATAAAATATGCTGCTGCAACACTAGTAAAATAACTTCACTTTTTCAAAGGGAAGGGAAAGGCTATTATACTAAAGAGGTATACTGTTATTCATAATGCCTTTAACGTTCATTTGTATGCAATTACTTTCTTTGATTGCTTCTACAAGTCTTTCAGGGAGCAGTAAAAGAGAAAAACTCTAACAAAACATGGTTATGAATCCCTATATTTAACTACTAGGATTTCAAGTTCATTTTAGAAGCACATGGATTTCATTGGGTTTTGCAAATGGCACATTTAGCTTTGTGTTTCTCCTGGAAAACAAAATGATCAGGCAGTTTATGAGATGTTTTAAAATAAATCTGAATTGCAGTTTCCTTTTCTGAACCTGCTTTATACTTTCAGTGGGTGTGTTAATCAAGTTACATTTCATTTTGGATGCATGAAAACAATTTTAGCAACTACTTCCTACCAAAATAAACAGCAGTAGAGATAATTTGCCACGGAATTATCTACTTAGCCCACCCTGTTATCTGTGTAGAAGATGTGTCTGAATGGCTTCTGTAGAGCTTGAGAATGCAGCATTTGTCTGCAAATATTTTAGTTGAGGTTTTAATTGAATATAAACATGAACTGCATGAACTTTGGCACTTGAAGTACTCCTGAGAAAAAGCTATCACTAGTAATATAGGACTGTAAGTACTCATATATTGTGCGGATATTGCATCAAAGCTGTCACTTGGTAAGCATATCAGCCTTTCACTTCTGTCTTAGAAACCAACAGGATGCTATCTAAGTGTGTTTAGCCAGCTGAAAGCTATCAGAGAGTTCCTCCAAACAAACATTGTTTGAATTAATATGTTATTTCCAAACAAGTTACATTGGCAAGGTATAAGGTAACATGTGGTTTAGAAAAATAAACCTAAATAAAATGAAAACAGAAGCAGCAGAAACTCTGTTTGAGTCTTGTATGAGCTCTATGTGGATTTTATCTATATGGTAAATTACTGAAAATTAGAAATAATATTCTAAGGAGAAAAGGTCAAGACACAAAGGAAAAATTTGAATATAGCGGAAGCACCCATTAGATCTTAGTTAAGCATGGAAGCGAACATTTGGTAACAAGTCAGTGAAATTGCTATACCTTATTATATAGGTATTATTCAGTTCTGATAGTACTGCTGGCATCTGTTTAAACAAATCTCCTTGTAAGACCTGATCCAAAGGCCAACAATGTCAATGGGCTAGTTGTCAATTCTGTGATTTCTAAACAGACAAAGGTGAAGATTGGAGAAGCTGGGAGTATTAGCTGATGACCAAGAATGACTGACTGAAGAGCTCATGGAAGAAAGCAAACCAAGCATTGCTGCACTCTAGTCTCCTGCATTCTCTGCAGATTCTCCAGTCCTGCCTTTTCCAGTTTTATTTGATACATGGTATTCTCTGATAAAGCGCTTGTTGATCAGAGACTACCCATGTTGGTAGCTTTGAGATATGAATAAAACAGGACTGTGATAATAACACGAAATTGCTTAGGTACAGATCAGAGATTCTTTGTTTTTCAGAAAGCTCATCATCATGGGATCTGATCGTGTTCAAGATGTATTCCGAGAACATTCTGTAAGTTAAGAAAATGCTGCGTGTATTTTTCAAATGAAGTGATGAGGCTCGTGAAAAAAGAGGAGAGGATGCCGATAGGTGAGGTTTAGGCATAACTGGGGAATGAACCTACAAGTCCACATCTCCTTCAAAGCATTTATTCTATGCAAGTGCAACTAATTTAGAAAGACTTCGAGCTCTACTCTTGAGCTGCAACTTGTAGAATCAAATCAGTAAGTAGTGCAAGAAGTATAGGAGATGAAAAGTATGACGTCTCCCTTTCTTATATAAAAAAGCATTAATGTAGAAGAGGTTAATGAAATGAGAAATTTCAGTGGACTTAACTGATTTTCTGTTTACTTGTGAACACACACTGATGCTGAACATTCATTTTTAAAACCTATACAAATACTTAAATTTTGAAAGGTTCACTGAAAATCATTTAGGTTCTCTGAATGTCACTGCTCACTTCTTTTTAAGAAAATTGTATTATTTACTATTTTTCATTTGGTGGAAACTATTGGTCAATGGCTAGACGTTTTTAGCATTCAATATACATGCAGTGTTCAGTTGCTGATAAACACATAAAAGCATGTTTGTCAAGAACAAGACACAGCGCAGTCTTCAGGACCTTTTTGGATTTTAATTATATTTAGTAAGACATGAAGTTTTCCTCTTCTCCATTTCTTTATGAATTACATTTTTTCATGGCCATGAAAGTAGACAATGCAAATGCATCTTCAAAATTATCTGTAAGAAACCATCTGTTTAAAAAAAAAAAAAAAAATTAAAGTGTTTGGTTTTCTTAATTCACAAACCCATACATACCAAATGGATATTTGTCCTTTTTTGAAACACCTTTGATCTTCTCCACATAGCATCTCCTACCACAAATAGATGAAACTTAGATACAAAGCTGTTTCCAGAAATGATTAGGATTCCTGGATGAGAAATTGTGTTCTAACATTCTTAAGCTATTAAAATCTATTGTAATCTGTTTAATTTGTTGATTAAAAATTGCTTCTTTCCTCTGTCTAGAAATCAAATCAGTGAAAGTATGTTTTATTTTGATTTGATTTGTTTTTTAAATAATATTCTTCCCTGTTTTGAAATTCCACAAACTGGTAAAGGATTAGTCAAAAAAGGTTGAGAGAGCAAGTTAAAATAAATAAAGAAGAAAGAGGTGTAAAGTTGTGTAACCCAATTTCCTTGAAGTTGTTTAAAAGCTGTTTAGGGCTATTTGAAGTTATACAGCAGGTACAAGAGAGAATTGACCCCCCAACTTCTGATTTACACTAACATTTAGTCTAAACTGAAGTCTAGAGGTATCCCAAGTTTTGTTCAGACATTCCCTTGGTTGACCTTATCTGTATTTATCTAAAGAATATCTCGTTGTCCAAGTTATAGCCATGCCACTTCCTTTCCCTGCAACATTTTTCCCCCGTGAAATCTTAGGTGCTCAAATTCACTGGATAGAAATGTAGGGTCACTAATTTTTCAGCAAAACTGGGAACAATCGTAATATAAATTACTATCAGAGGGATAAGATAACAGGTTTCCAGTGTCCCCTTCTCCTACCAGATAGTATCTTCATTAGTTTTTATACTTTCAGTCGTAAAATATCTCTCTCATGTACAGGCTAGATAGCCGTGATCCAACTACTGAAGAAGCCAATTAAATACTTCAAAAGCTGAGAAAACACTACAGTTTCAGGTAATGACAAATAAAGTTGTTCTATGCCAATGCTATAATTATTTATCCAACCTTTATAGACATGATTGTATGTCCACACGAATTTTACATACCACTATTTTTCATACCATCTGTAACTTAAGAATTCTCTGGTAACTAATTGTAAACTATTTATCAAGCATGGCATGTTTATAACATCTTCTTACATTCTAGTTCATATTTCATATTCATTTACTTTCATCAGCTGTTAAAGAACAAATTTTGGAGACATTTAGGTCATCCAGGTAAATATTATTAAAATTTCCGGCATCTTTTCACTCTAGGTCATCTACCTCACTTTAATACTGTTGCACATTATAGTTTCCCTTCAGTTACTGTGGAAGGGGAAGTGCACAGGAAATTCTATGGCATCTAGTGCATGTATAGTGGTAACAATGTGCATCTAATATTGAAGAAATAAAATGATTAGTCCTTTCCTGCATGTGCACGACTCCCCTGAAGATCTCTGGGAATTGCATATATGTAAGGCAAATTTTGATGTTAAATGCTTATATCCCCACTTCAAGAGGTAAAAATGGCCTTGGAATGAATAACCAGAGTCATTGGAATTGTACTCAGTAACTAAAATTGTAGCTGATTTTTATTTTGTAACCAAAAATTCGGAAAGCTTCAGTTTGAACATGATATTTGACTGCTGCAAGTCTTACTCTTCAGAACACTTGTTTGAGTCATACCTTTCTTTTTTAGGCAAGTTAAAAAAAAAATTGCATATTGGAATCCACATAGTTAAGCATATTGCTGCCATCATATGGTTATATACTTATTTGACAGAATGGTACAATAAAAGCAATTCTCCATTTTAAAAGAAACATTGTTATGTAAGGAAGTATAAAGTTGCACAGTGAAGTAGTAATGAGCGTAATAAAGTTTTTAATCCTTTTTCATGTTTAGGCTGTAACAGCTCTGCCTGTCTCCAACTCTGAAACATACTGTCTCCTGAAGCTAAATGAGTAAGATGATGTTCTGTGTGATCCATACAAGACAACATAAGGACAATGTACTTAAATGTTAGTCAGAAAAAATACCGTGGGAGAGAAGTTAGTGGGAGTTTTGCCTGGCTAAGGAGTGAATAAAAACCAGGAAAAGCTGTCAGAACGTATCCCGGGTGGTTACAAAAGTAAGCATGTCAGTGTATTACAGTATGTTAAATCAGATTCAGTCTTACTCATTTTGTCTGTGATCATCTACTTTTTAAAGGAGCTTCTCATGCAACGTTCATAAATTACTATGTTGGCTGTCCTTGCCTGATTTTTAAAAATGACATAAATTGCCTTTTCAATCCTGGGCTTATATTTGTGCTGGCAGGCATCAGTCATGTTGAAGCAAATGCTCTTTCCTTTCTGCTCATTTGTCCCATAGAGATCATAAGCCTAGCCAGTAACGCACAGTAGCAATGTGGCTAGTAAGAAAAAAAGAAAAGAAAGAACGGGATAGGAAAGGAAGAATATACCCATATAAATATATTATTTAAAAACCTTACTTGGGTGGAGAATACTAGTGCTAAAATTAATTCAATTTTTGAACATTTTTGGAAATAGGAACCATCAGTATGATGAAAACTGTCAGTATTTGAAGACAAAATTGCTTTTTTCTTTTTAACTTTTGGTAGTATAAAATCTCACATGATCAGGCCTGTTCGATTTACCTCAGATCATTCAGCCTGTGTTAATTTCTACAACATATTATTTACTTTGAAATGATTCTACAGGAAGTGACAAATCTGTACTTAAACATTTTTACAAGGTTAACTTAGGGTTAAAATAGCTGATTCATAGTTTTGTAGGAAATATAGTTAAGACAGCTTACTCAGCCACCATAAAATGGATTCTGACCCTATAATCATAATGGAGGAAAACAGCATAAGAAAAAGGGGTAGAAAGGATGATTCTTGTCAATGTAATGAACTTTACTAAGTTCAAAAAGTTGTGTGTCTTCCTCAGCTGTAAAACAAGGATGTATCATTTCCAGGTGAGCTTCATTGTATTGGTCCAGAATTTCAGAGCAGATGAGCAAAACAGTATATTTAATAGAGATTTTAATCCTAAGTAAAATTGCCAGACTGCACTAGACAACAAAGATAAACCTAGTTTTCATATGTATTGGAAACAGATGTTAAAGGGATGTAACAGTTTTATAAACATGAGTTTGGAATTACTACATTGCTTATAAGTGATGAAATAACAAGTGCAAGTTCTCATAACTATGCAGGGTTTTATTGATCCAAAGGAAGAAGTGAGAGAAGCAAAAAAACCCCTCTACAGTGGTGTTATCTCCCTGTAGAGGGATTTCTTTCACTTTTTTTTTTTTTTTTTTTTTTTTAATCCATGGGGTTGCACTACGAAAATGGTTTTGCACCTTCCATTACCCGAGGATGCTCATGTAGTGGCACAGGCCAGAAGTCTGTTTCACAGGTATCTTTAACATATGCGTTTAATAAGACATAGAACAGCAGAAGAGGAAAACTCTAAAGTCTCTTGCTATCCCTGCCATATATTATACAAATAAAAGTGAAGTCCCAAACCTCCCTCAAAATTCCGCTCCTGTAGCAGCCAGCTGCATACTACTGCTAGCATACAATGGACATCAGTAGAAGAAGAAAATAGGTCATTCCAAAGGTAAAGCTTGCTAACAGAAGACACTGGTGGCGAGCCTTCTGTCTTTCAAGTCAAGAAGGATTTAATTAGGGTATTTGCATTGAGACAATCTTTAGTGACTTGGCACAAAGAGACAATAAGTTTAGTCAGGCCACAAGAACCCAGGCACTCGGGGCTCACTACCGATACCTTAAAGCCAAACCCAATTTCATATTTTTCAGTTAGGAACCTTTCCGCAGCAAGGAATACCAGGGGCATATGTGGCTGCTAAGAACAGCAGCTCTTCTTTTGGTATTCTGTGTTTTGTAGGATTTTGTATTGCACCCTGTGTAGTTCACTTTGAAGTAATCCAGTCCTGAAGTAAGAAAGCAAGAATCCTAACAGCAAATTTCATGGTCAAAGGTAATATTTCAAGCACAGACAATAAAGCATTTTGGTAGCTTCTGCTACATGATCAGAGAGCAGCTGGTGTCCAACATAACTGCAGATTTGCTGTTTGCAGTAAGTAAGAAAGAAAATAGTGAAACAATGAAGGATTTAGTGGTTTTACAATTCAGTTACTATGCCCAACCATGCCCTCAGTTTAATCCCAGTTGCACTGGATGAATCAACAAGATTTCATCCTTCTGCAGTTTCCCCCAACTTCTGGCAAGACACTACTGCACTGATTGTTAGAGGAGTCATAAAACTGTGATAACATCCTAGAAACAATACCTGGATCCTATTACTCCCACTCACCCAACAGTCTCAAATGCACATTGAACAGCAAAGATGACAAGGCAGATCTCCAATGTAGTCCCCCATCACAGTGCCTTAAGGGGAAGGAAGTGAATTTCACAGAAGACATTCTGGGAAAAGCAAGCTAGGAGAGAAAACAGCAATTCAAAAGCAGTGTTCATGTCTGTTGTGTAATACGAAAGTCAGCAAAACTTGGAAGAGAACTCTAGCAGTATTACCATAGACATACAGTCGTAATTCATTCTCAGATGGATGGAAACAGTGCAATTTCCATCCCATACCCATGCAAATAAAGGGACTAAGAAGGATGAAGGAGCTCTGAGAGAAGTAGATCTTTGGGAATTTTCTTTTCCACAAGCTCTGCTGTGATTTTAATGAAAAATAGAATGGAAATAATAGGTTGATAGTTAATCAAGTCACTCAGCATCAAGTGTCCATTGTTCTTTGTTACAAACACCCAGTTATTACATATATCTCACACATGTAAAATTGACTTAAAAGGCCTAAAAGATCATGTAGGATTGTGAAATCATAAAGTACTCAAACTAAGGGACTGAGAGAATTTTGGGTCGCATTTTGTATATCCGTTGAGATCATGAGATTAAAGACCATATTGTTTGTTGTCTTCTCCAGGGGGGAATCTCTGTTTCAGTGAGTGCACAGGGTGCACAGTCTTCAGTTAATGAACGGGCATGGAGCATCTATAATAGGGATCTTTTTCAGTATGTGATGCCCTGATTGTTGCAAACTGATGTGTCTATAATGTAAAAACAGAATTGCTCATTTCTCTCTGGTTTTTTGTTTAATATTCCCGTCTACAGTTTATGAATGCTTCACAAATATTCATGGTATTATTTTCACAAGACAATCTCAGGGAACACAGTATTATCAGGAGAAAACAGGAGCACAAAGGTGTCAAAGTCAAAAGTTTTCACTGATTGTGTCAGTCAGACCTTGCATGCCTGTGAATAGATCTTTTCAGAACGTACAGAATTATCTATCCCTTAACATGTCAAATATGGTCCTGAGCTTTAGGCGTTTCTATAAATCAGGCCTAAGACAGACACCTCAAAAATGGAGAATATGCTTACCGATGATCTGGGAAAGACAGATTTAAGTCAGCTGTCTGTTCTTACACAGCAAGTTGAGTCTAGAAGAAAATCCTCCAAGTCGGTATCTGGTAGCTGTGAGGACATTCTTTCTCTTACACTGTGTTCCCTGCCTTGTGACTCCCTTTGCCTTGGACTTCTGCTACAGCTAAAGTTTTCTTCATTATACTGAAAAAAACTGGGATCTTGTGTATAAATAACTCTTTGACTATGTAATTAAAGAAGATATTATGACTATGTATGAGGTGGCCAAATTAAGGTTGCATAAATAATTCTAGTTTGGGCTTCTCATAAATGTTAACATTTGACTTTATGACCGTAATGCATAATTCTCATGTAATGTTTTATTTCTTCTTAGCTTTTTAAGAAATTAACTGGAAAAAAAGTACTGTATTCTGGCAGCAAGTGAAATGTCAGCAGGATTGAAATTTAGATCCACTGCACTGCTTTGCCCTACATAAGCTGACAGAGTAATTGATTGCAGAATGACTAACCATTGTCTAGGTGAACCAGCACAACCAGAAATAATACATTTTTCAACCAAAGGAACAACATGATGCCTGGTAATTCCTGGTTCCTCTCAGGACTGCATTCTGCAGTTTCCTCTTTCCAGGCTCAGTCTCTTTGCATTCCCCTGGGACTTTTTTATCCCAGACTTAGTTTCCTTGTACGACTACTGAAGTGCCCAGCTGATATTCACTAGGCAGTCGTCCATCTCTTCTTTCTCCCCTCACTCTTGCTTGTCTACATGCAGGACAGGCAATGTCTAAGCCCAGCTTTCCTGCTAAGCGCTTTAGTTGTAGCTTCAGGCAGTTCCAGTTATAAGTTGTTGAGAATGACTGCTTATCAATTTCTTCTTCTTCTATGCCCAGACCTCACCAGTATCTCCCAGTCTCTCTTTCCTTCCTGTCAAAGGCCACTTCAATTCTACTCCTTCCTCCAACCTCTCCCAACTTAACCCCTGTTCTTCTCCTCCCCATATATTCAAACATCCTCTTTCCTTCTCCCTGCCTTTCCTTGCTAAAGGGACAAAATATTTCAGAGTGCCTCTCCAGACAGATACCTAAACCTGACCTGTATGGCTAGTACAAATGAAAGAATCTGGACACTGGTTTTCTTTCCAGTGCATCTCTGTTTTCCCACAAGATCTGTAAATAGATAATCGTAGGTTTGGGGTGGTTTTTTCCCACCTATGCATTCTGATCATCTGCTTTCTTGTTTTACCATAGTTCAGCACTATTTTCATTTGTTTGTTTTCATTTGTTTGTTTTTTATCCCAGACTTAGTTTCCTTGTACGACTACTGAAGTGCCCAGCTGATATTCACTAGGCAGTCGTCCATCTCTTCTTTCTCCCCTCACTCTTGCTTGTCTACATGCAGGACAGGCAATGTCTAAGCCCAGCTTTCCTGCTAAGCGCTTTAGTTGTAGCTTCAGGCAGTTCCAGTTACAAGTTGTTGAGAATGACTGCTTATCAATTTCTTCTTCTTCTATGCCCAGACCTCACCAGTATCTCCCAGTCTCTCTTTCCTTCCTGTCAAAGGCCACTTCAATTCTACTCCTTCCTCCAACCTCTCCCAACTTAACCCCTGTTCTTCTCCTCCCCATATATTCAAACATCCTCTTTCCTTCTCCCTGCCTTTCCTTGCTAAAGGGACAAAATATTTCAGAGTGCCTCTCCAGACAGATACCTAAACCTGACCTGTATGGCTAGTACAAATGAAAGAATCTGGACACTGGTTTTCTTTCCAGTGCATCTCTGTTTTCCCACAAGATCTGTAAATAGATAATCATAGGTTTGGGGTGGTTTTTTCCCACCTATGCATTCTGATCATCTGCTTTCTTGTTTTACCACAGTTCAGCACTATTTTCATTTGTTTGTTTTCATATACATATACAGAACACTTACTATGCTTGAAGTGGATTATGTAAGGAATAAAAATGCATTCTCAACTAGATATAATCAATGCTTGATTTCTGCCTCATGCTGTAAGTTTCAGCAAGGCTGGTTCTATCATTCTTCTGGTCCCCACCCTGTATCACTTTACTGCAAAGAGAATAAGATTTTACATGCTGAATAATAGTGTGTTAAGTTAGAGGCAAAGGAATGTTTTGCCATTATGGGATTATGTTTATACAGAGTTGCAAGGAACTCCCACACACAAAACCTGGTGATTAATTGGGTATTGTGGGTGCTTGATGTTTTTAATTTAGGCTTTTAGAGATTAGTAAGCCCTGCCGCCCTGTGGTAAATAATCTTTCTTCATCACAAAATAGTAAGTATTCCTAGATTTTGAGACGATATACTGCTTAATTATGAATTCATTTGAGAATTAAAACAAAAGAAGTGTTGGTCACTGTAATTGGAAGCATTAGCCATTGCATTTAGACCAATTTTCAACACAATTGAACTGAATAACTAACCCTCCTTAGCTGATTTTTAAAATTTTTTTATTTTTAAGTGAACGTAATGTTATTCATCTGTTTTGAAGTGCTGTATGTTGTTAAATGACTACATTTCAGTGGGCTTGCTTAATGAACTCAGTTTCTTTTCAATAGGAAAAGTCTATGAACAGCTGGTTCTCAGCAGCAGGAAGGCCTTTTGGAGAAAGCTAGGGGCAGAGAACGGAAAGCGATGTCAAAGGTACTCAACACTTTCCTCTCCTCCAGGGCACCAGCCAACTCATCCTAGAAATTGCGCAGCAGAGTGAGAAAGTGTACTGATTCACTGCACATCCTGGGCAGTCTTGGCCAGAGCAGGTTCTGTGGGACCCCACCCCTTTCTTTATTCGTGGTAGCATTTCGTTCGCTTTTGATTGCCTTTCCACATTAAGCAGATGTTTTTGTTAAGCGCTCCAAGGTGACACACAGGTCATTTTCTGGGGTGGTTACTGTTAATTCAAAATGCAACAATGTGTATTAGTAATATCCTTCCAACACACCTTATTTTGGATTTTCCATCGTGAACTTCCTCTGCCATTGTACTGCATAATTGCCTAGGTTTGTCTTGACTAACTGAAATAACTGCTCAGTTAATTAATTGTTACTTGTTAAAAAAATAATTCCATGGCAGATCTTGCCATCATGCTGATTAAGCCCTTTTCCAGAACATTAATGAATATAGTGAAGCTTTGTTAGTCTTACAGTGTTCTGCCGCTAAACACTGCCATATTGAAAACTGACCATTTAATTCTATTCTGTTTTCTTTTAGACGTTTTTTGATCAAAACACAACTATACCTCCCACCTTACAACTTCTTAGCTTCCTTACTAGCCTCTTGTGAGGTATGCTGTCAAAAGTGCTTTAAAAATCCAAATAATTTATGTTAACAAAAGAAATATTGTTCCTCGTCCAGCTGAATTCTGTCAAATAGTCTCTGAAAACTCTCAGAATGTACTAATTTAATTCAGAAAAAAAAGAATCAGGAATACCAGTAAATTGTGTTTGATTTGTTTTCAGTAGTTGGCAATAATTGTATTGAAGCTGTGTCTGGCCCTACGCCATTTGTAGTCATGTCAGAAAAATTAGTAGCGTTAATTGTTACTCTGGGATTCCAATGAATTCCAACAGTTTCTGGTACCAAGGGGAGGCAAAAAGCTCTCATTGCACACCTGGTCTGTCTGGGAACTGTGTGTTCAGAAGTTCTGGGCAGTAGTAGCAATGGAGGTGCTGGGCTGGAGGTCAAAGAGCACTTTTAGAAACTGGATGAGGTCAAAACTCTGTGTGAAGTGAGTCCCACCACATCCCACAGTGTCTGCCTTCCTGCTGCCAGAAAGCTTTAATTGATTCCATGGAAATCCTCTTACAGCTGACCTAACCTCATCGCTGCCAGTTTTGTATGTCTGGGGGACAGGAAATATTTTTGGCAAGAAGACAGAGAACACGCTGAAGGTAGTAGAGAGAAAGCACAATCACAAAGGGCTGAAATTATTTTATTGGAGTTTGTAAATTAACTAGGGGGGAGGGGAAGTAACCTGATTCTGCAAAAGATAACATGCTAGATAAAGATGATCTTTATTGCGAAGAGATACAGTAATCTTTATGGAAAATGCCTCTTACTGTCTACAGGATTAAGTTCCATTCAGCCTGTCAGCTTCCAGTATTATTGACGTTGCACATCTCACCTCAAGGATCTGGCCTGGAACACCAGCATCATATCAAAGTGATCTGAAGAAACAGTCACAGTTTTTTTATCTTAAGATTTCGTTGTCACCCCTCAGTATGGACATTTGCTTAATAAACTTTCCTAGCAAATACACCAAACACAGACATTCTAAGCAAACCTCAAAAGGGAATAACTTAATGTCATGGAAATAATTACCAGCAAGTCATGTTATGCTTCCTGCCAATTCACAAGAATCCTTTTTTCCAAAATGTGAATGTTATATTGCTGCTTAATAGAGTCTAAACTTCAAAAGAAGCAGTGAAAATCTCTCTTTTGTCTTGGCAGAGATGAACAGCAGCACTGCCATACTCCCAAGCTACAATCTAGAAATGCTTTAAACTGAAGTGTATGATCCAAACACTGTTAAAAACTGTAAAGTGAAAACTGGCCAGACTGGGAACCTCATTTCATATATCTGTAATTTTGGTGATACCAGGAAACACCTGCTCTCACATTTCATAAGTTTGCAGATCATATTAAGTAAATTTCCCTGCAGATGGAAAATTATCTTTTATTTAAAGTAAATTTGGATGATACGCTAGTCAAGTTTCATCTCTCAGTTTCGTCTATCACATCACTGAATGGCTCATGGAAGCAGTTTAAAACGTGTGGGTTAAGGCCTGGCCTCATTTATGCTAAGGGGAATTGCACCATCGGTTTCTTTTGAAACAGTATTTATCAGGGGATCAGACTTTGAGTGATTCTTCTGCGATGATGTCAAGCAGGAGCAACTCCACTGAAGTTCTTAAAATAATGCCAAAGCAAAGTGAATGAAAACCACTGTAAAGCACAGCTGTTGACTCAGTGGCGTTTCTTTTTTTGACTAAGGCATCTGTAGCTTTGTCAATAAGAAGCAGGATAAATTAGCATTTGTTGAAATATTTGTTTCTCTATGTTACACATTGCTGGCACAGAAACTGGAGTGCCACTAGTTCTTACAGCCAGGCAGTTTAAAACCAGCTTGGGAACATCTATGTCATGCTGCAAGCAATGTTTATGACGGATTGTCGAATGTTCTTTATCTCTTTTATTCTTGTTTTAACATAGACATATTTCATAGAACGCATGGCCCACAGATGGCACCTGAAAGTACAGTATCTGTTCCAAAAGAAATTCCAGGCTCCTCTTTTTTGCCTCATCTTCTTCCAAGAGAAAAAACACGCATACTTTTTGTGTGTTATGGCCTTATGTAGGACACCACCCACAACCTCACCCTTTTTTCCCCTTCCATGGATAATCTTTTCACAGGGTGGAGAGGGGATGGGATGGGATGGGAAAAAAAGAGTTGCTTTCATGTTTTCTAGCAATGATTTTGTCTACAACTATTTCCTTCTTGACTTCTTACTCACTGTTTATGAAATTTCCCTGTACTTTAACAATAGCATTGTTGCCACAGCTGCACTGATTATATTTCCCTAACTTCTCTCATTTTGGGGCTTGGAATCAGTGTGGTTTGTTTTCATACATGGTAACTTGGAACAGGCTATAATAACATTACAGAAAGCCTTGATAATATAATTGTAATGTGCACACACACTACTTTCTCTGCTCTTTTGTCTCCATGATCAAATACCTAATTTGTTGGGGTTTTTTTTTAATACTCTGTGTACAACAAAAAGTGAAGAGCTGATTCCAGATAGGAATATCACAAAATGTAGATCTTTAATAAACATATTAATAAAGGGCCAGTGAGCATTTTAAGTATTTCACTGCACAGGCATGTATCTCTACCTGTTTGGGGGGTTTTTAACCTGCTGTATCCATTCTTCTCTTTAAAGTAAAACAAAAGTATCAAGAAAACAATTCAAAAAGTGTAGTTTTATTTTAGGTTATCAAAAATGTTGCGCCCTTCTCAGCTGATACTCAAAATAAACATTTGGTTCTTATTTATGCTAAAGCCTGTGTGAGAATTTTTGCAAGGCAAAGGATCCTGACAATTCAAGGTTCATCCCCACTCTGCTGAAGTTCACCCTTTGAACTTCAGGGCAAGTCCCCCTTGGCTGGAACACTACTCCCTATTCTTGGTGTCCTTAAATAAGAAGTAGGTGTGTCAGTTTAAAGAGTCCTTCATTTGCTGGATTGTCACCTGGAGACATATCGGTGTTTATAATGAACAGATAATGCAATCGGCAGTTCCCCAGCATAAAAATATGGGTTATGGGACATTCATTTAGATATATTAGGTAATGCAACAGGACTGTCTCACATTTAGATTGCATCAGATACCTGTGCAAGTCTTAACACACTGTATACTTTCCATTGTTTCCAGGGCTGATTAGTGCTGACAAAAGATGGCTCACTGACAGTCAGGGACACAAAAATTCCCTTAACCTGCAAAACCCAGACGGGATGAAATGTGGAAGTCAGGACATCACCCTCCTGTCCTGCTTTGCTGCACAGATACTCTCGGTGAGTTTTAAGGTGTTGGGGCAGGGCATAAGTGATAGTGCACATGTTCTGGGTTGCCCTGCTGCTGCAAGCCAGCCACTGAGAGATGCACTCTGTGACAAAAATCTCGACCAAGCTGGGCAGGCCCCTTGGTGACTATAAGCAAGACAGAAGAAAACATCTTCCAGTGTTGTCCTCCAATAAAAAGTTCTCTCGACAAAGACCTGTACACTAATGTCACATAGAAAAGTAAAAGGCATTGGACGCTAATTGTATTCCATTGTTACCACTAAATCAACCAGTCTCAAATATCTTAGAAGCAAAGCAGACTGTGGGATTTTTTTTTTTAATTATTCCATTAATTATTCCATTCCTTATGTTCTACATAATCCATCCCAATTACAATATTTTTCCTAGCATGTGGGATATTAATAAGGTAGTTATTAAATCCAGAGCTGATGAACAGCCTTGGCTGTTTGCTTGGCACCGTTTGCTTTTATAGATGTTCCTTATATGACGACTTCTAATGAACTAGAATTGCAGCATTCACGGTTTCTTTTTCTCGTATCACTGCACATATTTAACTGATAAGAAGCAGGAGGCAGCATGCTCAGATTCCTAATACATTAAAGAAGAAAGTGAATTTAAAATCCAAAATGCGAGGTTTTTTGCAGCTCCCTAGTAATTACTTTTTGGCAAATTATGTTTGAAAAGAGAGCCAAAACCCCTTTAGAACCAAGCCTGGGAACCACATTATATGTTTTAATAGGTTAATCAATGCTCTCATCATCAAATGCTCTCATGCATTGTCTAGCAGATGCAAAAAAACCTTAGCACAATTAAAAAGCAGGGTTGTCTGCACAGGCCACAATAGATTTTTCTCTCAAATAAGTAGATGGTTAAAAAAATAAGTGTCTGATGTTGAAAGAAAGTGTTTGCACCAAACAAATTAGAGAGGTCATCAGTCAAGACTGTTTAATACTAGTCAAAACAGCACCCTTGCAATAAAGTGGCAAATTGAACAACAGTTTAAGTTATCTTTTGTTGTAAGCATACAAGTTATATATGCCTAAGGGAGTCTGTTGAAACTTGCATGTACTTAAATCAGTTTAAGATGATGTTTTCATTTTATTTTATGAACAGAGTTTTCTATTTCTCTTCTTTTCACAGATTAGATTGCCTCTTACCTTACTGAATACATTTGTAAGCTACCAGTTGCAGGTCTGAAAAAAAAAAAGCAGCACTGGTGACTGTGAGCTAAGGCCAAATGATAAACCTCTTGAGAAACCGGTGCAATTTTAAGGTATGCCTTATACAAGCTGCTCAGTTTTTATTGAGGTCAAAAGCTTTCTCTTAATATGGCATCAATTTTTTCAACTGTCCTTTGACTGCACTAGTATTTGTACTCCAGTAGAAAAAATCCCGAGAGCCACATGCGTGTTCAACTTGTAATTTGAGTATCAACCAATTGTCATGAGGTTTGAGCACAATTCTCCTATGAGCTCTGAGCAATTCATTTCCATATTTCTCTTGTTGATCCATGCTTCCTGGTTTCATTTAATATTAGAAGCAGAAATACTGAAACATCTCAGAGGAAATCATACAGGTTTGTTTGAAAATATTACTTTTTTTTTTTTGTCTAAAATTTCAAAGCTGCGTGCCCAAGAAATATGGGAAATGTGTACTTGCTTAAGTACCTTCATGAACCTAAACTGCCAAACTCTCTGATATTGACCAAATGGAATACTGTAAGAGAATTCATCGAGTAGAGAATTTCTTGCAGAGGTTAATATTTAGGTCAAGGGGCACGAAGATCTCATTCCTGTTTCTTCCTCTTCTGATGAACTGAAGAGAAAACCATGTGACCTCTCTAGGCTATGTTCTATAACCCTCACGTTGAGAAGTCAAGGGAACTATTGCAAAATCAGGTATGGCTCAGTGTGGATTAAAGGGCATCAGGAAGTTTCTCTTTACCACTACATTTTTAAAGGCATTCCAACGCTTTGATTCAGTGGAAGTTAGGTACCTTGGTCCCTTTTGTACTCCCCAGCGTGTGTCTCTGAATTTTGGGGTAATTACACCACTTGAAAGAAAACGCTGATATCTTAGATTTGGGGCTGTAAATATTTCTGCATGTGCTCAACTTTTTGATTCATTTATGTTACTTGATCCCAGATCTAGCAACTTAGAAGTTTACGCAAAGATATAAATATTTACTGATCAGGAGTCTTATTTTCCCAAAATCAAATAATATTTGAGGGATTGGGGGGGGAGGAAGTTATGGATTAATTTGCAGCCTTCTTAAAGTGTGGTGTGATCCTCACACACGGAAGCAATATAATTTGGTGCAGCTCTTACAAACAGGGTTCAAATTGGAACTCAAAGGTTCTATGTAAAAAGATAACAATTCCTGCTATTCCATGCTTCTGCTTAATGTTAGGCAATTAGTTTTATTAGTTTTTATCTGTAAGAGGTCACTTGATGAGGAATAACCTGCTTGCTAGTCAGCCTAAAAGGAATACCCTCCATATTTGTCTCTTTTGACAATCGAACGTATTAAAGTAGTTACCACATGATAACAGGATTGCTGGTTTTAGAATGAAAGTGTCTACTATAAGGCAAGGAAAAAACGTCTTTTTAAATCTATATTAGTGCTGAGTCAGTCTAATCTATGACACAAGATGGCTCTTATGCTCACATAAATGACTTGGCTAAGGAAATATCTTCCCCCTCACATTACAAATGTCTATCAACAAGAAAAGAAAAGGTTACCTAAAATGTCATTCAAAGATCAAGTCAAGAGGTTCCAAGTATTTTGTTTTTTTCCACTGAAAAGGGATTCTGAGTTACTAGATCCTTATCTCTTCCTACGTTGTTTTGGCATTCTATCCAACATTAAATGTACATTTTGTTTTCTTCATAAAAATACATTAATAAATTTTAAATCTCTTTTCTTTATAGCTGTAAAAATTGCACAATTTGACTTTGCAAAACACTGAATTAGCACTTTGCATCTTTTAGTGCTTCACCTCCATACCTGAAGATATCCTTAGGAAAGACAATTGTGCAGTCTACATTCCGGCAATTACCGTATATTACATTTAATTGGAAAGAAGCAATCTACTGCTTATTTAAAGTAGACATAACACATTTTGACAGATTATTTTGAAGCACAGACACAGAGAGGTTGTAATTTTTTTTGCAAATTGTGAAGACAGAGAATGGCATTTTCATTAAAAGATAGGTTTAAATTTCCTAGGAGGACTGTGAAATGTGAAAATTGCTAACAAAACCTTTAGCCTTAAGAAATAGTCACAGCAATCAACATGTCTTTTGCTTCGCAAAACACAGGGAAGCAGGTGACGTTCACACAACTTAGCAAAGAGGAATTAAAAGTGGAACATCCCTCTGTGAGAGAGGAGAATTGCATTTTAGAGAAGTTGGTGCAAAGAAAAGAAAGATCTGAACTGACTTTGTTGTGTACTTTTGGGAGGATACTAAAGCTACTGCTGGCAGGCTATGGGAAGCTTGACAGTCACCTTAATCAACGTTCCTCTGTATTTCACCATTCAGGCATCCGGGCTTCGTCAGGAGAATGTTATGACTCCTTTGCTCCATCGTTACCATTTACCCTTGCCAGACTTTCCTCTATCAAACTATCTGTCTTCTATTTTACACTGAAGGAAGACAAAAGCCAGAGATGAGTCTAGTCACTAGAAATCTATCTTATTAATCTCTAGCTTGTTTGAACAGGAATCTGCTTTCCAATAATGTTACCACTGGGTCTGTTTTTTTCATGTCACTTATCTTGCCTGTAGCAAAGAATATACTAGAATTTAGACATACCACAGAGGTAGGTCTCTCAGAGCAGCTTGCAACACACTAAGGCACAAAATAATCTTGAGTGATTACTTTAGAGCACGCTTCTTTTTGGAGAAAAGCATCATTCATCTGTGCTGTCATTATCAAGCTAAGGACTGTAGAGGCTACTCATGTTTTGATAGCTATATTTTTTCCTTCTTGGTCTAAAACAATGTGATTAATAGTTCCACCTTTCTCCTGTCTTTCCTTCACTGATGATAAAAGAGCACTGGGGATTCTAGGGTGGTCAGACAGGGCAGTGATTATATTTTCATATGCCATCAATAAGCATTAGCTCTTTTTCTGGAAAAAGAAAGATGGTGAAAATTGGAGGTGTGAAGAAAACTTAAACAGTTTTGTAGAACAGAAAGTCTCCTCAGACACACCCCACATTGGATATAAAAAAAATATGGAGAGAGGGCATTACTCAGCCCAAACATTGCCAGACTGTCTGCTGCCTTGCAGAGGGCTAGCTCACAATCAATAAGTGAGGGCTTACCTTTCTTCTGAAGTCATCAGTTGCTATTACATATGAACATGAATGTAACTTAGTAAATGGGTTTATCTATTTTTTTTCCTACCTGAAGAAATATATATTAAGAAGAATAAGTTTCTTTTAGAATTTATGGCACCTACCCCAAATAAGTCTGACAAGAACCATTGAGAGAACAGAACTCTTCCACATGCACATCCTTTCTATTTCATGTCTGGTAGAGATCTCTCCTTGTCCACATCAGGTAGATGTAAGATGCAAGAAGGTTCAAGATTGTATCTCCTTCACTGATTATTTGTCTTCTAGTCTTACTGGCTACCCCAATGAAAGGATGACTTGCAGAAAAGCCATGAGCACGGGCCTTCTCCAGGTCTTGGCTATTTTCCAGCTACATGGCTACCTCACAGAGAGCCACCATCAGTAGGCAAATTAATGTATTTGTGTATTTGGACATGGGATATACAAAGGGGTCTCACATGCTCTAGAGGACTTGCTTTGGACATACCTAAGGCTGTGATTTCAAGTGGGAAATAATGAATAGGTGATTTTAGTTTGAGGAACAAGATTTTCTTAAGAAGCAATGCAAGCAATGCAGTGCAGTGGTTTCATTTTTTTTTTTATTTTTAACTCCAGATCTAGTTCAGATATATTTATAATAGTGATGGAGTAGGATGATATCTGGGTAAGAGACTCATGTTTGTTTCCACATCTCCTGGCATGGATCAGGTTTTCAAGAGTTCCTGTTCCAGCACTGTCAACATTGGTCTCATCTTTAAGGGTTTTTTTGTCCTTGTTTTCCTTTCATTGTGATCATGGAATATACTACTTGCTTTATATTAGCTCTGTGTGAGGAAGGGTGAAATCAGAACAATAAAGTCTAAAGAGATATAGTAACAGAGATATAATGCTAGGATAGAGTGAGGAGAAAAAGTAGAGCAAATGTTGGATGCAAGAAACCTTCACAGTAGAGTGGAAAGGTCTGTGGAGTCACAGGAAAGAACTTCAAAAATAAATTAATTTGGAATTTTCGAAGACATAACAAATTATATTGTAATAATTAACCTAACAAGGCCCAAATGGGGAAAAAAACCCACAACACCAAAACCAAAAAACCCACACTCCCCTCCCCCACCAAAAGAAAGGCAAGGACCAATAACGCAGTGAGAGTAGGTTATTTGTAGCTGTCATGCCAAGTAAGTCATGCTGCATACCTTAATTTGCATTTCATATTCAAGGAATAGCGCTAGTCACTAACCCACAACAATTTCCTCCTTTGCTTGGAGGGAGTGAGTGTTGTATGGCCACTTATCACCTAAGATCTGAATACTTTCTGAACAGAATCAAAAGCAATCGTGAAATTCAGAGATTTTCTGACATTTGCTTAGAGTCCTGAGGTAACCTAAACCACTTTTTTTGGGGGTAGAAGTTTTACTTTTCCCACACAACTTCTAAATTTAAGTGAGGAGAATAACATCCCTTATAATCATCAAATCACAGAATGACCTTCAAGATCATCTAGTTCCAACCCCCCTGCCATGGGCAGGGACACCTTCCACTAGACCTGACCTCCTTTTTAGCTTGCAGATATTATTATTATTCATTAGTTATTCTATTACAGCAGCTCTCTGGTGGCCCTTTCTGTGAGATACTGCATGAACATAGAGCCCTTGTCCTAGACAGCTTCCAGTCACTGGATATTTGGACTAACCCCAAGTAACAAGGAAATAAAACCACCACTTAGAACATTGGTGAAATTCAGGGTGGAAGCATTGGTATAGAGTCATTATTAGATTTTGGCCCCCAAGCCTGCACACGTCTCCACGGTTACATTTAAATACTTTTAAATGAGATAAACTTTTATGAAATAAAATCAGGCAGAAGCTTTTTTCAAATGGAATTGGGAACCATCCAGTAGTGAAACGTCTAGCATCTCTGTATCTTGACAAGCCTTCTTTCATGATTGGTGTACAAAAAAGGAGCTTTAATGTTACTCAGAGCATCTTAAATGGGAGGGACATCAGAAAATAATAGTAGACTTGTTCATATTAGGGCAGAATATATAAACCACAGTATCTCTATGAGGAAATAGACTTCCTGTCTGCTGGTTTTTGTGTCTAATTAAGTGCAGATTTTTTGGCTACTAAAACATTTTTCCAGAGCTACCAAGAAATAAAACCTAAGCAAGTCAAGTAAAGCCATGAATGCATAAGTACTGTGGTACTCTTTCACAGTAAACCTGGAAACCTCCCTATGCAGGTAAGCCCAGCTCTTCTAACATGTCTATTTTTCAGCCATGCTATTTCTAACAAGCTCTTACTTAGCTGTCCTGGAAAGATCATCTCTAAGCAAGTGTTGTTTTCACTTTCATGTGCTCAAGAAAATGACTGTAATTCACCTTTTGATCTTGTAACTGGCTCCATTTAAAAAGAAATGTACCAAGCAGACGAACACGCAAGTGTCTCCCGAGCCACCTAGCTGCTAAAAATGACAGAAGGGATAGAAAAGAGGAAGACAGATAGAAAAGAGGAAGAATGAATGGAGCAGAGAGCTGGGATCCACAGTACTGAAGACTGAGGTTCTGCCCCCACTTTGTGAATTCCCAGCCAGGGCTCTATGACAGCAACTAGACTCAAGTTTGTCTCTTAAATTGGCTGACATCACATGGTAGGCTGTGCTCTATGACTCCTACAAAGAGCTATGAAGCGTGAAATGTTGCCTGGTAGATCCACACAAGTTCCTGTGCACTTTTGACAGTGGGACTTCCACTGCACACCACATTCCCGCAGCACTTCTGCACATATATTTTGATCCATAAGTAAGGAGGATCACATAACTTACAGCAGAATTTTCTGCAAGTCTGCTCCTTCCCTGGAGCTTTGCCTATGGCCCTCTAGGCACATCTGACTTACAGATGAAGCTGGGGAATATATGCAGAGATTTTCAGTGAAGAGGAAACAACAGTGTTTCTTCACGGAGATGTGGGAAGCAGTGGGGTTTCCAAGAGGGCATGCTATATACTAATGGCTTACATAAATTGTAGGAAACAATTTACACGCGTTTTAATGGTACTGTAAAACCTGGGAACTCTGCTACCAATCCTGACCACCATCTACTGGCAACTTATCTATTTCATTTGTATAGACATAGAGTACTCATGCAACACACAGAGGCTCTTTTTCTGGCTAACAAGTAACCACCTTCATTCCCTTCAAAATGTTTGAAATGCTTTTTTTATGATTTTCCTTGCCCTCACGCTGTGCAACGAGGACATCCTAAGGTAACAAAAACTCAGTGAATAGGTGTCCAGAAGCTGATTATCACCATTGGCTGATGGAATTATTTCTTATGGAAGGAAATGAAGCAGCACACTGGCTCAGAAAACATCTGAACTGACCAGTACCTTTTCCAGGAACTCACACAGAACCCTAAGCAAAAAAGCTTAAAATACTGTAAATGGCGGTAGAAAGCAAATCTTGCAAGATTCTCACTGACATTTCTGAAGAGAGTTACCAGTGAGGCTGGACTTGGTTTTGCAGAGGAATGTGTGAAGTGAAACATACAGAACCTCAGACAGGAGACAGATTTTTTTAATCCAAACGTTATAATGACTATTTTGAGAGTTCATGCAAACTGGCAGGTCAGGAAGACACTTAGTGCTTATGTTAAGAAATCAAAGGATGCCATCATAGAGAGGGAAATGATAGCAAGGTCCTTTTCTTGCCAGTTAACCACCTTGCAATGTTCTGGGACATCCTTGCAGACCTTGCTACAGCAGTGGAGGGCTTTGTCCTGTTACACAATTTTGCAAGCGTCAGTTCCTACTGTTGCTCCTTAATGAAATGTATTAAGTAGCTGCTTCTTCACTCTTCCATTTCCAAATCCAATTTCTTTAGAATATGATGTGCTTCTGAGGCAACGAGGCAACTTCTAACTTTTACAAGACTTTCACAACTGGCTAGAAAACAAGTTATTAGATGAAGGTTTGCCTTGCTTGCTCTATCGATGGACTGAGAACTTCATCCTATCTACAGCTCTCAGTTTTTACAAATAGCAAAACTGTAAATACATACCTTATCCTGAAATTTGGAATTTATCTATTCTGCATCCAGACAACATAAATAAGAGAGTAGTCATAACAGTCAAGCTACTAATTTCATTTTCAGATAGGAGTAAGTTGAGAAGCTGGATACAAAAACATGGCATTTTGAATATGTGTGGTTAGTGCAACAGTGAAGTAAGATGAAAGGTTCATCTTATTCATCTTAATAAACACAGGGAAAGCCACAAGTAGTATTCTCATATTCTTTTATTTTTGAGCCACGGGTCTGGAGGGTATTTTTAACGCAGAGGAACTAAATCATGCTTGTCCGATGTATTTTCCATCAGCTTGAAGTTATATATCACTGTCCACATTTACATGTATTGAATCTTTCTGCAATCTTTATGGCTGATAGCCACTGGGCTTAATGGAATGTGTGAAATACCAGAGAAACTGTGTAGGTTGAATCCCTTAAAACAAAAGCTAGAAAGCAGGGTGGTCCTCTGAGTTTAGTTTTCACTTAATCTACTGAGTCATTTGGTGACCTTGGACAAGCAATCTGACCTTCTGGCACTTTGGTGAGGCCAACTGTAAAGCAGTGTAAAACCAAACATGGGAGATTAATTGCTGCAAAAAGAACTGAGGTAGGATATTACCCGCTAAGCACTCCCTCTGCTCATCAGAAAAATCCTAGATAAGGCAATACGCTAATATGTGTTTGCTTGTGTCTGTAGTGATCAAACTTGGAAGAACAGTTATTCTTTGAAGATATTTGCCAAGCCTTACTGAGCTACTTCCTCTCTCTGCAGTGTTTCTTTTGTAGACTTCTCCATTGCCAGATTGAGTTATAGGCTCAATGAAAAAAAATACATATCTGCCACCAGGCCTTTCAGTGATTCCAATTCCAATAAGCTTGGGAATCAGAAAAGCTATTTCAGAGGAAGCTAATCACTAGGTTCTGAGCCTATTCTGAAAGCAAAATTTTGAGGTTTGAAGGGTCCCTCTGGTTTCACTTTTTTTTTTGTTTTTGTTTTTTAATGTCTGTGAGGTGAGCCCAAGGCCAGACTGGGGATTGCATCAGGAAAATGGAAAGATGAAGAGAAGAGAAGAGAGAAAGAATGGCCTCAGCCCTAAAATAGCACTGTAAAGGGCGTTTTACTTGGAACTTTCTTTCAGCTGACATCAGTCAGGGTAAGAAAAAGATTTTAGTTCAAAAGTGTAAAACTAAAACAGAGCATTTAAGGCCGGATGTAACACTCAGATCTATTTGGTGTCTTGAAAAAAAATGAAGTTCCACCTGGACCAGAAGTTTAATGTTTTTTTCAACTTCAGAAACATTTGGTTTGTTTTGATGTCTTTGACCTTGGGTAAGACAAAAGCAGCACACAACTCAAGACACACTCAGAAAAATAAAAGGAACTGAAGTGCAAGAGCAGCTACTGGGTTCTTTTATTCCCAGTGAGTTGGAAATTTCAGGAAAAGCTAGTTCACAAGCATGGGGTTTTAAGCCAGGCTTCTGATAATCTCTGATGTCCAAAGCCAACACCACTGGGGATTTTCTAGCAAAGCCAAAAACGCTGAAATTTTTAAGTATAATGTATAGGAAAGAGACCATCCCCTTTTTGTCCAAAAGCTACAGTTTCATCAATGGAGCTTGAAAAACAAAGTAGGTTTTTATGTGTATTTTTGCTAAGTGCGACAACATAGCAAGCCTTGAAGCCACGTAACTATGGCTATGCCCTTCAGTAGGAAATACATTTGTCTGAATCAGTGCTTGCAATGATGCATCTTACGTCTACCCTGTGCTCAGAAATTTCAGTGAAACTATTATGTTACCCAGACCAAATAATCCCCTTTTTTCCACCAAATTGTCTGTCATGGGTACAGACTGTAGTACATAAAATTGACAGTAAGGAACTTGCAGATGAAATTTTACCTAAACTTCAAAAGTGAACATCCGTCTTCCAAATGCAGACGTGGGTGGGGAAAACAATGCCAGTATCAAGTACATAATGGATCTTGGGCCAAGTGATAAGACCACTCAGTGATGAGGAACAGGAGAATTTTTTACTTATTCATTCCAGTTGTGTGTGTTTCTCATACGCTTTTATGCAACTAGAGGTGTTTTTCAGCTCTAAATAACTCTCCCATAGACTAACTAGCATTCAGGAATGCTGAAACAAGTGTTCTCAAAACAGTATCAGACATATACCACAGTTCCTTATAAAAATTAATATTATCTCCAAGAGATCGGCTTCTTTAATTAAGATGACTTGTGTGGATGAAGTGGTCCACTGGCAAGTGAACAGACTGATGATCTGCTAATCACTTTCCTAATTCGTAATTCCAACCACTATGCTACTTAAACCGTGTTTCATCTCTGTACTAGCATTAAATGGAAAAGAAGGGGTGAGGGAAAAGGAAAAACAAGTCTTTTCATGAGGCAGGTTTGTACATGCTTAGCCAGCTCTTCTGTTCTGGTTTTAAAGCAGAAGAAAAAAAACACTGAAACATAAAGCAGTGTGGATTGTATGGAAAACTTGACTCAGATCAAGTGCCTGGCCAACACCACAAAATGGACTGGAGACAAATCTGATAATTAGAAAAAGCAGTGAATAACAAAATATTTTTGACTCATGCCATATCAGGCAGACTCCGAAAATTCTCTGAGGCAACAAAACAGGATTTCATTCCCCACAGCTTACTACAGTTTTGTACTAGAGCAATGCCACTGATTTCAGAGGCACTATAGTGGTGCTATACTGGAGTCAGGGGTTAAGCCCAAGCTCACCTTATTCGTCCATGGCAGTTCATTTTCACAGCTATTTACTCAAATTGCACAAATAACCAGGTAAACCAGGAGTGACCACACAGTTTTGTACAACTGACAGAAACAAGATCAGAAACACTCCTATTGTATTAATCTGATTTACAGTGCCTGGGGTTTGTTTATGTTTTCTTTTTAGACCAACTGGCCAGGGTAAACACATATGCTGACCAGTCCACAGCAAGAGTGGGATAAACATCATGAGCATCACAGAAGGGATACCATATAGGGGTAAGTGTGTCTGATGCCTGGTTTTCATCTACTTCTGCTGCTGCCACTGCCAAGCTGAGCAGGTAGGGGAGGCTGGAAGGCACAGTGATAAAGGCTGGAAAAGAAAAAAGATTTGCCAGAAAGTAGTCAAATAAGAGCAAGAGAAGAATAATGCCTATGAAGGAGCCAGAGCACAAACCAAGGACAATACCAGGTAAAAGAACCCAGGAAACAGCTGTACCAAGAAGTAAAGTGCAGAGATGAGGAAAGATTCAAGAAGAAGCCAGAGCTGAAAAGAGATGAAGCAGGAAGTGGTATGGAAGTGGAAAACAAGTACCTGAACAAGAATATGAAATGAGGTAAGAGGATGCACAACCTCTTGTCACAGCTGTTGCTTAGCATATTTAACTCCATTCAGAGAAGCAAGATGACCGTAGTCATAATGAGTATAAATACCTTCACTTTTCTTACCTGGATGCTTTAAATGGCTACAGAAGATTAAGATTTCTTTAGAATGCAGTTCTGTTACACCCTTTTTACACATAGCATGATTGCTGTTTCTGCTTAAAGAGAGTCTGAGGACTTATCGGAAACATCCAGTGTGGTCTTACATGGCTCCATTTTACATGGCTCCATTTTTTCTTTGGAGGTATATGAGGTGTGTCAGTTGAGCAGAGATTCAGGGCGTGCTGTGCCTCTCCCAAGAATGTTTAATTCTTGTGGGATTTTCAACTAAATTTTCTCATTTTCCTGAATATTAATGAACAGCAAAGATGGTTCATGTAACAATTCTGGCTGGAAGTTTCTCCGGCTGTGACAGTGTATAATGAACACCCTCTCAAAGGTCTCTGTTGGCTTATGCCTTCCTGCCCCTCTCCTTCTGGTACTTCACTTGTAGAGCAATACATGAGTGATCCAGAGGATCGGAGAAGTGCACTGTGAAGGTGAATTGTAACCTCTGGCTTAGAAGGAAGCTTCCCACTTGTAACTTGCAAGGAGGAAAAACTGGGGCTGAGTGAGAAACTCCACCTTTTCTAAGCTACAGGGAGCTTTCCTTGTCTCTATAATTGCATTGGGTTTACATGGCAAGATTTTGGCAACAGGGGAGGTGCAGGAGAGGTCTCTGTGGGAAGAGACCATGGGCTACCTGCCACAGTACACAGCTGAGCACACCAGTCAAGCTGGTGGCACCTCTGTGAAAACATATTTTAAAAAAGCCAAAATTCACTCACAGCAGCGAGAGGAGTAAGGAAAATAAGTGTGAGATGCAACCCTGTGAATATCAAGGTCGGAAAAGAAGGAGGAGGAGGAGCTCTAGGCATCAAAGCAGAGATCCACTATAGCCTGTGGAAGAGACCACAGTGGAGCGGATATTACCTTGCTGACGATGCAGAGGACCACGTCAGAGTAACTTCCACACTGCAGCCTGTGGAGGATGCCATGCTGGTGCAGGTTTATCCTGAAGGATGACAGCCTCTGGAGAGGACTTATAGGGGAATATTGTGAGGAGGAAGGAGCAGCAGAGAGGAACTGTTATGGATTGGCCCCATAACCCCGCAGTCCCCAATCCCTTTGCAACACCCTGGGGGGTGAGGGGGAGGATGTAGAGGAGCTGGGCCTGAAGGAGTGAAGTTGAGCCTGGGATAAAAAAGGGAGGTAGAGGATGTGTTTTATTTTTTTTCTTTGTTTCTCACCATCCAACTTGATTTTTATTTGCAATAAATTAAATTCATTTTCTCCAAGTTGAGTCCGTTTTGCCTATTGACAATAACTGAGAAGTGCTTTCTCTGTATTTATCTCGACCCACAAGCTTTTTCATCTTATTTACTCCCCCGTCTGCTGAGGATGAGTGGTGAGAGAGTGGCTGGGTGGGCATCTGGCAGCCAGCCAAGGTCAACCCACCACAATAATACACATTTTTATTTTGCCACTCCCTTCTTCACCTCATTTCCTTTAACTTCCTCCCTCTCTAGGGGTACTAGTGCCCAATAAATAAAAAAAGGTACCTCATGATGTCATCCACAATTACACTGCTCTAAGCAGCTGGTTAGCTGAACCAAATACCCCGGTATGTAAAAGCTAATGGAGATTTTGAAGAAGAGGAACAACATCAAAAATAAAACATAAAGCAGAAAATGAGGAACACCAAATAAAACTTTTTTCCCTTTGTGATTCATGTGCTGCAGTTGCTGGATAAAAGGGAAAGTCTTGTTTCCAAATGAGCCATAACTAAACAGTTACCTGCAAAGAGCTAAGTACTTACTACTTGTGTATGCTTATTTGCATAGCAAATTAAGCAGATGTAGCAATGCTCTCAACTTTCAAACTTTCATGTGCTATTCTGCCACCTGCATCATACATAGAAGAAGCAATGCTAAATTTGAATAGAGTTTTGGCTCAGAATTAAAAAAAAAAAAGAATAGAAAGCTTTGTATGGAATTCAGCAGCGTGGCATTGGAGCCTTTTGAAGCTCTACCTTAGCTGCCAGCGCTGAAGTCTTTCTATGACCAGTCTTCTCTTGAAAGCATCAGTAGTGCTGAGAAAGTACCCACAGGAATCACTAAATTCTCTCCTTTTAAACTCTTTGGTTGTTGGATTTCTCCATGGCACTGAAGCTGCTGTCAGAGGCCCAGTCCACTGAAGGCATCTAGAGGATGACTCTAGGATCAACCCTGTGGGAGCTTCATTTGTCCTACATATTCAGATTCTGATCCATGACTCTTTCAAGATTTCAGTTCAGAGAGTGATAGGCCTACAGACATGTTAGGTTTCTTCTACCTGCAGTACCCTAAAGTAGGTATTTCTACCAACTTAACTAATGACTGAATGGTTACAATTTAAAAAACCCAACATTTTTTAGCAGCCTTTTTTTTAAAGGATATCAGAAATGTATTTTTATTCCTACTTCCAATTATTCTTTGTTGGATGACAATGCTGCTGTAACTATTTTGCTGCTGTAGGATCTCTAATAATAATTAAGGTAATGACTACAGAACACTGAACTAATTTAATTTTAATTCTCTCAACTGAATTGAGAGAATTAAAACCATTCAGACCTCCATTTATGAAGATCCTTCCCATTTCTTGCTGATACTATCATCTACTAACTTTCTTAAATTGCACAAGGACTTATGGCTGAAAAACTGATTACCAGAACAAGCCTATGGTTCCTTATTGCTAGAAAGACCTCCTCAAATGTAGTAAGCGTTTTCTGAAATCTTTACTGTCCAGAAGCTGTACGAAGGCAGGCATATTCTAAAATAACATTTTTTTTCATGCCAGTCTGTGTAACTAGAGAGTTCACTTAGAAATGCTTAACAAGCTAGAAGAATTTGCATCTGCAAAAGACACACTGTTTATTAAAATACCTTTAACAACTAAAATAATTTGAAAACTGTTTAGCAAACAGTTTAGCTATTCTGTTTAAATAAAATCAATTAACTCCAAAATTAATCTGGAGTTTTGTCCTTATTTGTGCTTCTGCCCTTTTTTGAATCTTTATTAACTCTTCTATAATAGATTATCAAAATAAGTAAATTTAAATTAACATCAATAAATCTAATGATCACATGCTTGCATTCTCTATAATTTTGATGTAGAAATTTATATGTATTTACACACATATTCCTATAGAAGAATTATATATACACAGTATTAAAAAATACAGCTTTCATCTGTGAGTGAAATGCAATGTCTTACAAAAAATAGGGAAACTATGGAGCCATAATTTTAATCTCTCCAGTGTCTGAATCTTGGATTACATTGGTTTCTTGACATGTATTAGTTCTACACAGCAGACTAACAAATACTATTAGTGTCATGAAATTGTCAAAGCTGTTTGACTTTATTCTGATTTGGATCAGAAACTAAATGTGAAAATTCTACATGAAACAGAAACAGCTACAAAAACAATTACTGGAAAAAGGTAAAGTCTGAAATCTAAAAACACTCTCTGAATGAAAGCTGTCCAGATTTGTGCAATGAACGTTACTCATGTAACATCCAAAACTTGCTGAAGTCACTGAAATGGTGGGAGTTTTTTCACTTATGTCACTAAAATTTGGATGACACCCATAACACTCTATTAGCGTCTATAAAATGCTATAAAAATAGATGATGTAAGGAAAATGGTCAATTATGGAGCTTTTTTCCCTCATTCTTTGTGTCAGAAGCAAAGAATGTATATCTATGTCAAGAAGTGTTTTATTAACATATGTGAGGGGTAGATGGAAGCAAAGATTTTAAAAAGCAAAGACATTGTACTATTCTAGAATCAAGGATCACAGTACAGAAAGTGGTTTCTTTGTGACTGGATGCACAAGTTGTACTAAATGGCATAAATAAGGTCCATTTCACTATGAAGAACAGTAGCAAAATTAGATAATTACCATTTGTGATTTGGCACTATGGCACATTTCAGGATCATATGAGCTTCTGAAAGAGGAAGCATTTTGCAAATATTACTCTACTATTCAGATTCTTGAAATATTACAGCCTTTTATATGTTAGGTGGTGTATTCCCAATGCAGGAAGAGAACTTTGAATATACAGGTGCTGGTAGGTCAAAGGTAAACCAGAAGGTAGAAAAAGATGGCTTTTGTAGACCACTGAGCCTCAGAAATCCACAGCTTTCCGCTATGCATCTAAATGCTGAAAGGCAGGCATCTAAATACCTGCAAAAGAGTTTCTCTGGATTTAAAGCCAACAAAGAGGCTAGCAGAAATACTGAAGACCTTTCCTTGTCATCGGCTCCTGATTTCTTCCTTTGTCAGCTTTCATCCTCAATATAGCTGTCTGTCAGCCAGTGAAGTATTTCATCCAGTCTGTGAGCCCCTTGTATCAGCTACTGGCTAGATACACTACAATGTCAGCCCACATTCTAGGGTAGATAGTACTTCTTGATCCTGGTCATATGGTCACCGAAACTGAAACACAGTGTTTATAATAACCTCTACAGTAATTGCTTTAAATAAACTAAGAAAAATGAAATCAGTAATCCTGCCCGAACCTACATTTAATATAGAGTTAACACTTAAATAATATAGAGCATACACTTAAATAGAGTCAAGACTTTTCAGAAAATTTATTCTTGGGGCAGTTTTATGCCGTGAAGGTTTTCAGTGCTTTTTAGAGATCAGATTTAATAAGGTCAAGAATATTTTTGCTTTTGAAGATCTGTCTAGTATATAAAGAAGCTGCTGAATTCTGATCTGTGACACTTCTGCTATTCTAATCTTTCATCCTCACATGGCTTTGCTAGAGCATTGTAATTTTACCCAGCAGATACATTAGCTGCCATCGAAGAGTCAGATACCACCCATGGATTCTCAGATGGCTCTTCCTTACATCATAAAGCAAAACCATGCACATAGCACAAACCATGCCACTCATGTTGTTACTGCTTTTTTCCACGCTTTTTTTGGGGGGCTGATTCCTGCCATTTGGGTTATGATTCAGTGAACTGCTTTAAGTGGATGTTTTCACGTGCCCAGCTGTGGCTCGACTAATCTCTGCAGAGCTTTGTGTTGCCACGAAGACCTGTCCATCTAGATCATCTTAGTGGAGATGGGGCTGAGAAGTATGCAATCACTTTGCAAGAAAATGTATCTTTTCCCAGCAGTTTGTAAAACACATGGCAAGTTGACATCCTAGTTCTGCAGAGCTTCTTTGGAAGCTGCAAAACCCAAGGGTAATGGAAATGGAACCATATATCTGTCCAAACAGTTAAAATTATTGGGCATGATTTTATTTTATTTTTTAATACTAGATGTTTGCGGAAAGTCAAAACAAAACACTTTCCTAAAAAAATTGGCAATTGTCAACTTTCAAAAAGTTGCCAGAAGGTGGAGACATGGAAAAAAACACTCTAAGCTCTGTGTCACCTGAGACAGGGAGATTTGTGAGAGTAAGATAATAGAGTCAAGATGTTCCAAGTTCACCTTTCTCACTCCTGTAGCTACCATTCTATTTCACGAATGCCCAGCATTAACAGAATGTGTTAGAAATGTTTTCTAATTACATCATACAAAACCTTGACATTGTTTACATTGCATTGTTTACAGATGGTAACTTGACTGGAAAGGACAGTTATGATGATGTATAAAACCAAAGCTAGTAAAATGAGAAATGAAAAGCTGAAAGTTTTTGATACATGTTTGTACAACCTCTCTTCCTACCAGTTGTTTCCAAGTTCTGGTTAAAGCACCTATTTTTATTTCAGCTTAAGACTGGCCTTTTTTTTTTTTCTGTACAGAGATTGCCAAATGTGACAAACCATAAACTGTTTGTCAGCAATTTAGAGCATGGTGAACACAGTGCTCCATGCTGAGTTTATGGATGAGTTATGCTGACTGCTCTATTAAAGAAGTCTGTACTTAATCATTTAATCAATTGAAAAGAGAAACACTTTCAATTTTCATGTGATCAAGCCCACAGTTATGTCAGACTGACAGCAGTATTTGGCAAGTAACTGTTCCTTCTCTTTGGAGAACTGTAAAGGAAAAATGAAGTAAGTTAAAGAGCAGGGGTTTTTTCATTGTCAGTGAACAATGGAAAAACAAGGGTGAATTCCACATCTGAGATACAAGAAAGACCACAAGGGAGCTCTAGATAAAGATACTCTGCTTGCCTCAGCTAAGATTGGAAATGAATTCTTAAATAATAGATTAAAAATCTATTTCTGCCATAGGGCATAGCGAGATCACAGGAGATGCCATTCATAAAGGATCACCCTGCAGTTTTTATAATGACACTGTTGGGACAGGTCTCTAGTCACAGTTTGTGACCACTTGGCACAGACACTATCAGTGGCATTTAGACCTCAAATCTTTGGATGCTGGTTTAAGAAAACTTTCCCAACTACTACCATGCAAACAGCCTCAGTTCCTTTACTGATACAATACTGTAGCCTGCTCGATTGCGTAAGTAAGTACAGATGTTTTACTGCAAAGCAAAAAAAAGTCTGGAAAAGTCTTGGAATAAAACACCCTGGAGCTGAAAATCTTTCATGGGTTAGCAGTAATATTTTATACTGATATTTTTAAATTTTTTTTGTTTACCTATCCAGTTCTTCACACTACTCCAGAATACCCTTGCAATTGACTTTCATTTTATGTTTCCAGTTATACTTTGAGGTCAGAGTCTGATTTATTAGCTTGTCCTAAATATAAATTGAAAACGTTTGGTGGCTGGAGCCTTTCGTATTTACGCTTCACGATTATGGAATCAGCTTCTTATTTATATTTGGAAATCAGAATCCAGTTTGGTTTTTGAATCAAAACTGAAGAGGCATAGTTTGATGCTGGTTTTAATTAGGTCAGATCTGTGAAGTTTACTGGAACTTTTTCTGAATGATGATGTAGAAAAACTGTTATGAAAGATTATTACCTTCTTTTAATGATCAGTGCATTGTCAGCCCTTTGAAAACATACAGCAATCCAGAAATCTCAAGCCTTTATTTGCATAAAGCTTATTTTATGCGGGAGGAGGTAGTGAAATGAGATACAAGAACTCTAATACATAAAAATTGCATGAAATATAGCCCCTTAGTACATAGATGGAAAAGTCTCTGTAATTCTGGGTCATTCTGACACAAAATTAGCCTGTCTTTACAAATAAAACCAATATATCAAACCTTAGCAAAACCTTGCCCTAGATTCTTATCTTCTTGTTAGGTACCTCCGCCCCTACTGACTTCTCTCTCTTCAGAAGATTTCCCGGCCTCTTGTTTTTCTCCTCAACTTTCCTGTTTTTCTGTTGGTACAGAAATTGAATATCATTTCTGTTGGTACAGAATTGAATTGTATTCAAAGTCTGGCATGTGAACCTAATCTGCTCCAGTGCTGACTTGTAATTTCAGCATAAATTTTTTATCTTAGAATTTAGTACACATGTCATTAGGGTTAACTTCCTTTTTCCTGAGAATTATGCTGTCCTTACTGGTTGATGATCCTCTGTGTGGGAGTTGGTGGGCTTTCAGGGGCACAGAAAAGAGAGAAAGAACAGTGGCAACTCACATGACCCCAACGCCACTTCATGCCATTGGGGAGAAACTGAGTTGTAAAATAGATGTCCAAAAGCTAATTAAAAAGGCTCAAGTAATGACAGTGAATAATTGCTCATTCTGCTGTGGAAGGGAATCCCCACCCAACTTTGCAACTGCTGCCAGGGACTTGCCTCAAGCTTTCTGCCTTCTTGTAAGAGAGGAAGCGGAGAGGCTAATGACTAATTCCAATAAGGTATTTACCTCCATTTCTGCTACCCCATTTCCAGGCATTAAAGCCAAAACAAAATTTGCTTTCAGGGTAATATACTTCTCTCTAGCTCTTTTCCAATGCAGTTTTTTTTTAGCCTGGAGAATAAATTCTTTAGCCCCTTTCAGAAAGTAGCCCCTCAAAAGAAAAGAGTGATTAGACCTGACAGAAAGCAATGTTAAATAGAAATGTAACATATAAAAGAAGAGATGATGAAAGAAACAGCTGTCACTGGGCTAGACTAACTAAGCCCTTGCAAAATGGCCCCAGGCGGGCATTACTGGGAGTATATGAGGGTATAAACTCATCTCGCTGAATTCTCTGAATTTCCCTTTCCTTCTTCCTGAGAAGGTGTAATTACCCGTTGCAATCATCATCCGACGGCAGCTAGTGGTAGCAGCGGGGAAGAGGCAGAATGGGGAAGGAGCTCCTTCAGAGGGTGCATGATGTACTTTGCTAAGATCAAGACTTCAATTTTTCACCCCAGTGCTTTTTTTTTAAAGCTGAAGAGAATAAGCCTCATTGTTCCCAGGCTCTTGTTTAGGTTTGGTGTAACTCAAAGACTGAAATTTGTGTTTTCAGAGAATATTCAAAGTGTGTTCTGTAGACTGTGAAATAAAAAGTGACCCTTGAACGCTGATGCCCTCTCCTTACGTAGAAGGTAATTGCTACATACGCAACAGAAATCTAGCCAGGACTGAAAACAGGGGAGAAGAAATCTCTTACATCTTACTACAAATTTCCAAGACATCCATTCACCCACCAGAAGTGTGTTTATTTTCACCCTCCTGTCTCAACAAGACCTATAGGAAAAAGCTGCATGAGACCATAGGAATGCTGAAAACGTTTACTCATGGAAGAACATTGTCGGTAACAGTTCCCAAAGAGAAAATAAAAAGAAAAGAGCCCAAGGGAAATGCTCTAGACTGAACTGTGTTTTGGTTTTGCTAAGCTCTGCATGCAGTTAGACCCTTCTGATAAGGTCAGAGAACCAAATGGTGTGCCGCGTTGTTCCAAGATGCCAAGAGCAATGACAAAAGTACATTTTCCTCCTAAGAAGCCATGACAGACGGGTGTTTATGAAAGATCTTTGGGTGCAACGTGTACGCCCTGTTTCTTAATAGCTTAGTGCTGCCAGTCGCTCAAGTACAGCAAAGAGGTCAGTGAAAGGGCAACTATGTCTTTTCAGAAAAGTCTACTGAGCTTTGTCTTCCTTGCTATCATTTTGTGACATAAGCTTTTGGGAAGGAAACAGGCAGCTTTCTCCAGCAGCTTACTTGCAGCAATGGCAACTCACTTCCTTGCAGTCATACGGCAGTGTTCCTTGTAACAACCAGTCACACGTCTGAGATATGCAAACAATGTTGAAACCATGGAAGTTAGTATGTATATATCGCTTCTATATGTGTGTGTATAACTCTGTAAATATATGTAATAATTACATATTTAAATGTATATTAAAACTACTGACACTGAAATCATGGACTGGAGTGAGCTGTGGCAAAAAGCAGAGATCCAAAAAGCAGGAGGCAGGTCTTTGATTTGGCCTCTTGAGGAAGGAGACAACACAGTACTTAATCCCTTTGCCCCTTCTTGCCCTGAGCTCACTGCAGTCAGAAGGGTGTGCAGAATCAGGCATGTTATGATTCATTCTGTATGTGTCATCTGGTAGAACTTAGCTGTAAATGCAGCAGTCCAAATTACCATAGTTTATAATATGGCCTAAAATGCTGATCTCTACTATTCTTGCTCCCTTCTTTTCCTGCTTACGGCATGTTGTAGAAGTTCTCAGGAGTCTGAGGAAGACAGATGATCATTAAGCCTATCGGAAGTAGGTATGCAACCTAAGGTAAGGTATTATCCCACTCGTGACTTCCTGACAAAGGCTCAGTTTGTTTCCCATCAAGGCCAACTAAGATATAAAACCAGATCAAAGATTTCTCAAAGGAACAAATGAATGCCCAGCCCTAATTAATCACACGAAAATTACCCTGTCTAATACTTACTTCCTTTCACTCGGTTTCTCAAGATCTTTGAAAAACAGCAGCAGTCAGTCTGCCAAAGTAGAGGATGTACCCGTAGGATAAGAAAGAAAATGATTCATGATCACCCAACAAACTGAGCTCCTAAAGCCCTCATGAATCTGATCCAAAGTCCATGGAAAGGAACAAAATCCTTTCCATGACTTGCTGGATGGGGAGCACTGAACTGGTATTCACATTCTCTTCAAGATCTGGTTCTTAGCGGAGAAACAGAAGAGCAAAATACTCGAACAGAATACTGCACCAAAGCACAGTGCAACTGTCTAGCCATCGACTCAGCCTCTCAATTTCTGCAGTTTGCCTCAAATGCTGGATTAAGCTATGCCTTTAAACTAGGAGCCTGCTCTACTGTGCCTGGCTTTCAGGTATCTGAGTTTGGCCTCATTTCTCACTAGCTGGGGTTCATTAGCCAGGATCAAAGAACTGCTCTTTTCAGCTTGAGGTTTGGTAACCACAGCCTAACCACAGGTAACGTATGGAGCAGCCCACATTGTTCCCTAGCTAGCTGGTACTTCAAGCCTTCATCTGTAGCTTTTGGCTCCTCACATACTTTCAGACTTTTTCTTTTGACACCAGACTTAGGTGCTTTCTGATTCCTGCTTAATTTTTTCCATTTCCTATTTCTGCTTTGACTCTAACCCTAAATACTGCGAATTAAAGGGTTCTTCTTCCTTTCAGGACTTACTTCTGCTGTCTTTCTTTCAGGTGACATCAGTATGCAAGGGTTTTAATATTTCAAATCCAGTTCTTCAGTGTTTGCCAGGAGCCTTGGAAAAGAACTCCATTTCAGTAGTAGAAGACTTTTCATTAACAACGGGCTGAAGCACGCTGGCACAGCAGTCGCAACAGGCTCAGGCTATGTTTTTATTGATTGACAGATACCCCTCGAGCAGAGAAACAGTGGGAGATTGCCTCAGAGTGCCTTGGGAGAATCTTTCAGCAATACTATTTGCTTTAGGGAGCAGAGATTGGCAATTTAAGCACTGATATTTCCATGGTTTTCTCTAAAGAAAAATGAAGCTGATTCCCAGTTAAAGAAGATTATCTGGGAAGTCCCAATAGTGAACATATCTATTTGTTCACAGGAGGTGTGTGACATGGGGAGCAGAAGCACACGCTCCCTCACCATTATTTTGACAATGCACCTGAAATTTACCATGACAGACCACATCCAAAGATTAAAAAGAGTCATTTATTCCCCTGGCTCATTAAATCATTGTTTTCTCTGAGGCTGCCTGTGGAGAAACTAGCCAGTTTCAGCATGGATCATTTTATCTATGGTACAGACAGCCATGTACTAGAACTTTAATAACTTATTGCAAGCTCCGAAACAGTTGTGAAGCAGTGCTTGATGTGAGAAAGTAAGCATCAAAACAGAGGTGAAAGCTCTCTGATCTTTTGATAGATGTAATAATCCATCATTTTCTAATAGGGGCCTTTAAATGTTGTTTTAGATTCCTTTCTTCCTTGAATTTCCAATCCCACTGCTGTTTTTTTAAATTGGATTGATTTCTAAATCGGATTGTCCAAATCTGATATCTTCTTTAAGTGTGCAGTACTCAGCGTCTTTGCAATGGTTTCATGAGCTTCTAGAAAACTGATTTGAATCGGTTGCCTGCCTTTATTTACCTTTATTTAAGGAAAGAAAAGTCAAGTTGTTTACAATAAGTAAGTAATGGCCAAGCGCTAGTGTAACTGGTCTGCAGCTAGTTAGATCTGTCTGCACTTCAATGTGACATGAACTTGAGCATTGTCATTTACAAGGTACAATTCAGAGTTTATAAAAATGCTGGTTCAAAAGGGTAACAATGGAAAATCCTCCTTGCTTTATCTTGACGTGTGATCTTTTAGACATATGGCTTCAGAGAGAAGTGAGGCACACTCATTCTTGAAAAATTGATGCTTATGTTCATTCCAACAGGGGGAAATCGGGGATGACATATATCTCCAGAAGCTGTGGTAAAAGCTTTTGACTGGTAGGACTAACTGCAACTTTGTAAACAGAAGGTGTTCTTTCCTCTCTCATAAAACCTGTTATTCTTCCATTCCCTCTCAAACCGTAGTATATCGCAAACCTGGTATTTCTGATTGCACACATAAATTTGCCCTTCCCTGTTAAATTTTTCTGTTGACTCTCTGCAGAGATTTTTGCAGCAGTATTTATTAAGGATTCTGTATAAAACGAAAATGTATTTTTTTTGTATTCTTAGCTTTAACCTCAAATCATTCTGTAATGTTATTATGGGTTAACGTGAATAAGCAGATCCAGTCATAATTGTTTCTGCTGTTGACGATAGTGTGTAGTTTATACATCCTGAAATAAAATGGTATATATTGTTTCAAGGACTCATGCCAAAGACAAAAGTAAATTGTGTCACCCCTTTATCAACAGTGGTTCCAAGAAAGCACTTTTATGGATTTAAGTTATGTGTCTAATTACCAGAAAAGGGCCCTGAAGGCCTGCGTGTTTAATAAAACCCAACCATTCTGTTTCAAAACTAAGAGTACCATAAAAATGGAACAATATCCCATGCCTAGCATAGATTGTACTTAAAGAATTATTTCGTTTACGCTTATTTCATATTAGGAACCTACCTTTCGCAAAATAATTAAAAAAAAATCACTGATATTTCTTTCAAAGTAAAAGTCCTTAAAGGTCTATTAAGTTTCACATACATTAAAGGTTTATGGGTAGGTCTTGCTCCCGAAAACCTCTGCCCATGGGTAGTACTACTCAACCACAGAAATTCACCAAGGTAAAAAGAGCAGATCCAGCAGCAAGTTAAATCATCAATTTCCACATTATAAGCACAGACATAATTCCTTGAAATTCCCACAAATGATGACACAGTGAAAAGAAGTGTGGGCAATAACAGCAAAAGTTGTTTAGAGGACTCCATTAGGTGCTGCCTTACTAGCCTGGGATGGGGATTCCTTCCCAAGTTTCCAGGCACACATGGGAATGACAAGTTCACTGCTCTGACTGATCTTTGCATGCAGCTTATTTGTCAAACTATAACAGGAGTAGCACTGCAAAGTGACTCAAAAGACAAGCCTGATCAGAGCCACCTCTCTTCTGACCTTCTTTGACTTTCCCGCAAGGATATTAATTCCTCACATAGCAGTCTTGCATTGATTACATCCTTTACAGCAACCTCCTTCCTTCCACACAAAAAAACGAAACACAATCTGGTCCATGTATCTACATTATTTTCTGAAAGATTAAAAAAACTATATAGACTGCAGGACTGGGTAAAGTGTTGGTGTAGTAACAGTCTATGAATAGCTAGAAATTTGTGAGTAAGGTCAAAGATATAGCTCCCATTTCTAGAATCTGAATGGTGCATGACTTCTAATCTCTTGACTTGTATTTGCCCTCTCCAAATGTGACGTTGTTTTCATTGGGAGAGAGGGGAGACAGGAAGATTCCAAATTTGGGAAATATGAAGATAAGGAAGAGAAGATAGGGAAATGCCCAAAGAATTGTGTGGCAGTAACCCACGTCCACTTCCATAGAGACATAGGACAGTTGAGATTGGAAAGAACCTCTGGAAGTCTGTAGACTAACCTCCTGCTCAAAGCAGGGCCTGTTTTGAAGATAGATCCAGTTGCTCAGGACCTCGTCTGACTGAGTTTTAAAAATTTAAGGAAATCAAACAGCCTCTGTGGGTACCTTTTCCAGTGGTGTGCTTCTCTCAAGTGAATACATTTTTCTTATTTCTAACCAGAACATCCTTTGCTGAGATCCATTGCGTTTCACTGCACAAGTTTGAGAAGAGTCTAGTTTTGTTTTCTCTATAATCCTCTTTTGGGTAATTGAAGACAAAAATGAGGTTCCTTCCTGTCCTCCACTTAACCTTTTCTTCTCCAAGGTGAAAAAATCCAGCTCTCATAGTCCCTCTCATACATCATGTGCTCCACGGACTAACTGCAATATGCCAACATTTTTCTTGCATGGGAAGCCCATAATGGGACACGGTACTGCAGAAGCAGCCTCATAGGGGCAAGGCAGAAGAGAGGAATCACTTCTGTTGGCCCACTAGCAATACTCTTGCTAATACAGCCCTGGTTGTGTTTGGCCTTCATCAACACAAGGACACACTGTTGACTCAGGTTCAACTTACTCACCACCAGGACATCTCAGACTTTTTCTGGAGAGCAGCTTCCAGTCAATTGGGTCCCAGCCTGTACTGACGCATGGAGTTATCCTGTCCCACGTGCAAGTGTCTGTATTTGTCTTTGTTGGGCTTCATCAGGTTTCTGTCTGCCATTTTCTCCAGCCTGTTGACATGGTGCTGAGTGGCAGGCCTCCCCTCCAGCATGTTACCCACTCCTCCAGTTTGGTGCTATCTGTGGACTTTCGGTGGGCACATTCCATCCTGTAAGCCTGATTGTTGATGAAGATGTGGAACAATATCAGTCCTAGTAATAAGCCACCACTTGATCTTCAAACCTCCCACCACTGCCCTTCAAGCGTAACAGTCCAGGCAGATTTTCACCCATGTTCTAGTCGCTGTATCCAGTCCCTTCTGCTGAGTTTACTAACAAGCCTGCTATGGGAGGCTGTATGGAAAGCCTTGCTGAATTCAGGGTTTCACCTTTTGTTGTTTCAGTGGTTTTGAGTTCCCTGTGGGAACTCAACCACAGCAATACCACCCAAAATTTGGTATGGAGGTGGGAGGAAGTGGTTAGATACCTAGTATGAGATAAACATTTGACTATTCTATTGTTTAGAAAATTTTAGACATGAAGAATAACTAACAGCAGCATTGTTACCTTTCTCTTGTATGGCAGAAATATCAATTTTGTCAATCAAGCCAAACTGTACAGCAATGAAGACAGATGCCTTCTCTGCACACACGTAGGCATGTCTTTCTTCTGAGACAGAGGTTCCTCTCCAGTCTTAGGAGGTAACAGTTAAATTCATTAATTCCCTGCATGAGTTCCCTTTCCCCCATCCAGCTGCATCTGAATTATTTGTGCCGAGTCTGATTATTCCATCCAAGTGTAAACCTTAAATTAGAATAACTGAAACTCAGGAAGGATGATTATCTCAGGCCACAAAAATAAACATTTCCAGCTTTTTTGTTTTCAAACTTACTCTAAGCTTTTTAAACACAAACACAATAGCCCTGAGAGGCCATATCTGACCTATAAACTAAAGGCTGTAGTGAATTAAGTGTATTTGCTTTGTTCTGCAGATGTTAGAAGAATTGCCCACAAAATATGACAGGTTCAGTTAATTTTATCTTAGACAAACGTAATGAGCATCTGTTTTGATTTTTCTCAGTCATTGATACGATTTCCTTTTAAACTTGATACCAGCTGGTTTATACAAGTGTGCAAAAGTTGTAAACAGCCAAAGATGAAGCTATTCCAATGCCAAGGAAAATTTATTCATTGCACTGTTGTCTTTATACTAATAATGCCAAGAACGTCAGGAGTATTTCAAAACACAGCAGGATATTTATGTATAAATATGTTCCTATTTACAGAAGTATTTTATGTGTTATGTGAATATTATATACAGCATACACATAAATATATGGATGGTGTTATCCTCACGGTAAGCTTAGAATCATAAGATAAACTGCAGAACCATGCACTAAATAATATTTATTACATGGCTTCACAATTTATTATGTGCTTCTGAACACCTCATCTGGCCTTTCCCTACTAACCTGCCTCTTCTGGGACTATTTCTACCACTCCATACTTCTCAGCACCTTCAAACAGCTGTTCTTTTCTCTCTGGGCAATGCACCACAGCTAAAAGGTTTTTTTTTCTCAGAAGATGCATCTGCAAAATTCTCATTCTTGCCTCTCAGCAAATTGAGGTGAGATAGGCAGGCGGCACCACTAACCTCTTCAAGAGGTTTCTGAGCCCAAGTGCCAGCACAGCCTCCTTCTCTCATCACTCTTCCACTCGCACACCAAGATGGAAACTCAGTGTCATCTCTACTGCTGAATACTTGTCAGCACTCCGCAGTGCATACACACAGAAGGAAATGGAGGGGTCGTTTTTCATGTAGCCACAGAGTCTGGACTCTGCTAAGATGGGGATGTGAAGCACCACAATAGGGCATGCTTAGTGCTACTGAATGTAGCACAGAAGGGTTTTAACATGTTTCCAATCCCCTCCCTAAAAAAAAAAAAACAACCCAAACCTCCTATACTATTCAAACTGTGGGCTGAAAAATGCCTGTTCCACAATTATAAATCAACCAAATGTAAACTGACATTTTTGGAACCCACAAAAGGCACCTCCCTAAGTCCAGATTTATCCTTCCAGGAAATTTTCAATCATACTGTGAAAGATAGAAATATTAGGGTAATAAAAAAAGGATGAGTTTATGTGTGCTTGCATGCATGAAGATGCATCAGTAAATACCACTCTTCTAACAACAAATACAGTGAAAAACCCCACCACTAAATAGCTTCCCAATGACTTGTGATGCAACATCAGCTCTGGCATTAGATACTGCATTTGTTTGCCTAGCATTTCAAAAGCTCCTGGCTAGAAATCCTGACCACATGGCCATTTTCAAGTTTCTTTTTTCCATCTCTTTGGGGTAAGGAAGGCTCATTCGGCTCGCTTGAATGCACTCAGCTCTTGTGAAGAGGTACCATTATTTTGTGATTTAAATTTCAGTGGATCTTGAGTAGACCTCAGAAGTAAAATAACAGATAAAGAGAAGACAGGGAGATAGATAGGTAGTAGGAAGATGGACAGAATAGAGAAGTTAAGGGAGCTAAATTCATTTGGCAATGTTGCCTACTGAACTCATGGATTTTGTAGAAAACATGGATGGCAAAATACTCTTGCTTAACATTAGTGGAAATACACAATAAAGCCACTGGTCTTCAGGGAATGTATCTATACCTGTAAAGGTCTTATCACTCTTATTGTGATAAAGCCAAAGGGAACCCTCAGTGGATGAAAAGCCACTATGCTTGATTTCTGCTTATAAAACAATAGACATCATAAACCCGAACTCCGTTGCAAATGAAATTTTTCTGATAAGTTATCGGATGTCTTAAAAAGCCAATTGAAATTGTTTCTTTGTATTTAGTTGTGCACTAAACCTCTTTTTTAAAGGTGCTGCTTGCTTTCCTTGCTGAAACAACAAGAAAATAATGGGTTAGGATTGTTTTTAAAATTGTCTAGTAATTTGCTTTCTCCTTTGATGCTAATAGGCATAATTGAGACATTATTTATTTAGTGAAATAGCTTTCAGCATACTCTCAGTTTCCTTCAGTTGAAGTAGGTTTTCTTCAACATGTTTATTGCATATGGCATGGATTTTGTTTATTTGGTGCAAGTACAGTCTCGCATACGGAGGCAATCTGCATCGGAATTGGGTCAAAGGGAAAAGATTGTGTAGTATTTATTTGTGTATTTCTTAGGTTGAATTACTTTGGCATTACTTTTCATCTGTACGGTTTTTTTCTTTATATTAAACTCAGTGTGTAACAACTGCCATCTATACCAGCCACAATTTGGTCCAGTAATTACATTTATTGCTGTGGAACAGGAAAAATATGGGTTGAAAGATCAACAGATTGACTGGCACAGATTAACTACCTGGAAAGGCTGTCGTTCTTTCTTCTGCTTTAAGCACATATGGGACAACAGAAATATATAGTAGATTCCTATGTAATATACAATATATAATCCTCTCCACGTAGTACAACACAAACAGTAACAGTCACAACACTTGATTTTATATGTCAACATAACCAATTTAAATTGCCAAGGGGAAAACTAGTAGTTGTTTGTGATTATGTCCCAGATGATAATTCCTCAGAAGTTTTATAGGAATGGTAAAAATATTTCTTTCCTCCCTACCTACAAAGCCTTTTTTTTCTTTAACTGGGGAAGTCTGGTAACTGGTCTGAAGTGATTATAGGCTGGTATACCTATTAACTGGTTGTATACTCAACAGGAGTTTGAAAACTCTGGAATGTGAAATAATGAGTCTTCATTTTAGTAAAAATGTAAATACAAGTAGCTGAACCAAGTTCTGCAATCAGATCTGTGCAGGTGGTCAAGTGCTCTTGACATGCCCCCATGGGGAAAAAAAAAGTGGCTTTGCCATTCAAGTTAACAGGGCTCTCCAGACAAAGAAAACACTTGATAAAGAATGCAATCATATGATCAGATCTTCTCATAAGAAGCAAGACAATTTTTCAATGTGTTTCATGTTATATCTCACTAGTCTGTGGATAAGATATGGAACATACGAATATATCTTGATTCTACTTGGACAATTATTAAGATTAATAAACGTTACTTTGATGGAAAAGCCTAACGTGTCATTTAGGTGCATAATCCTTCACTGTTACAGAAAGTAAGCATTTTGAAACTGTTCTGACTAATCAAAATTTTCAAGTTAACAATCAGATTAGTGATTGTAGTAGTATTATAACATTTTCTGGTTTAATCACTGGCAAATGTTACCTGTAAATGCTGTAAAATCCAACAGATGTTAGAGCAGACCAATGCTACTATGGCTTTTTATGATTTATAACTGTAACAGTTCCATTCCCAGAACAGCCGACTTGTTTTAATGAAATGTAGCTTTCAGTTTCATACTGTAAAGCAATCAGCCTCTTCTATAAATTATAAATTTTTTGGAGTAGAGACTTAAATTTCCTACAGGGGGTGTACTGAAGGAAACATATCTGGAAAAGACATTCTCTTCCCATTAGTGGCACTGCTTATGTGAAGTTAATAAGACCGTAAATCTTTATACAAGTTTAGGAAGCAGATTCCACTGCTTTGTATTGAACTTCAGAGGCTGATGAGAACAGAGATATAATATTGGTATTTCAAATAGCCATGTGGAATGAGAGAGCAATATCCATCTCTCTCCTTCTTTGTAAGGACTTTTGACTGATTGTTATCTGATGATTTACACAATTTCATCCGCAGAAGTCTTTGGTATGCTGTTTTCAAAATTCACACTCAATTTCCAAACTTCATTCATATTCAGCTTCATCACATTAAAATGTTCTCTTCAGGAGCATGTTCTCTCTATCAGCAAATTTCTTTGCTCCATGTAGGTGCGTATAATCTGTTAACAAGTCTTTCCATATCATTTTTTTTGTTAAACTGAGTAATATGAGATCCTTTCTATTTACTGTTCATCATTCTCCTGGCTCCTCTCTGAACCATCTGATTTATCAACATGGTTTTTGATTTATGGACCATAGTGGCTGTGTCTGGTCTCCTCTGCTAGAATTGCCTTAGTGAATGTTTCCAACCTGCCTCTGGTGGCCTCTGTCCCTCAGCAAGCCTCAGGCATGACAACACTGCATGAAAGCTGAGTTGCCCTTGGGAGGACCTACTGCCCTGTAAATTCTTGCACTACACTGAACACTGACCTCCTGGCACCCATAACCTAGTAGTCTACTTTGTCTTCAGCTGCTAGATCTACTGCATAGCCCCTTATAAGAAGTCCCATCCAGTGCTGTCCTTCAGCATTCACACTGCTCTTGTTACCTCGGTATACTGAATCAGGACACTGGCACTGAGAAAGCCAAAGAAGTTAGAAGCTTCACAGAAGGTCAAACAGGGGTACAAGCATCTCAAAAACTGTGCTGCCATGTCTCTTTCATATGTTAAAAGCACAACAAGGTTGTTCAAGGTGCTACCACCAAGCGGACATCCACTGTGACACAGTGGTTGTGGTTAAATATCTAGCACATGGATATAACACCACAGGCATGCTCATACGGATCAGAGGTATGGCAGCTGGGCATTGCCAGTCCATTTTGCTATAATCATTATGGAGGTCTTGGTGGTCATACGCTGTCAGGACTGCCTGTGTCTGTTCATACAGAGACCATCCTGCCATTCAGCACACTCAGCTCTGCAGCAGCCATAAAGAATTCCTATTTGATATATGTCAGAAGGGTCCCCAATGTATTCTAACTATTCTAATGATGCTATCTTACTTCAGAGTCAGAGTCTATCCATCTCAACTATCTATGCTTCTCAACGGCAGCAAATTGGCTCACGTTTTACATGGCATTTCCCCTCCCGCCAAATACAATATATATTTTACTAGAAAATCCAGCCCCCATATGATCCATCCTGTATCATGTTTTAAATATGTAGTTAGAGGTACCCATATGTCGGCCAATCCCCTGCTGCTTTTTGTTTGGGGGCTTACTGTCACAATCCTGACACGAGTACGTAGTACAGCTTGGTCCTCAACTTCTGTCTATTGACCTCTGAGTACACCTGTGGAATCTTCAAGGATAGCTGTTGCTTCCTACTTCATCAGCTGGACATCAGCATGGAGAGCACTGGTATGATCAGAGCAACCTGCTTACCTTCTCTCTATAATCTGCATGAGGATAGCGGCAAAACTGCCCAACTTGAGCAAATACTGGAATTCTGAGTGTTCTGGAGACCTTCTATCCCACTGGCAGAGCCCCTGGGTATGTTGTTCTCAGTAGATGTAGCTCTACTCAAGAAAGGGTTTTGCGACAGGTCCCATATGTGCTGGTGGGTTTACCTCTGCCTTTCTGTCATGACCGTATAACTAGGCTCTGCATTATCTCTAGAGTCTTTTCTCTCCTCCTTCTCCCTCCCTCCAGCAAATTTCCCTAAACTTCCCCATACTCCCTCCTCCATTGTCATGATGTTCAAAAGAAGGTTAGTTGCACTGGTTATGCCAGAGTTTCATGACTCCTCCATCAAAATTCTTCCTGGTTTGAAAAATGCTTGCCGCCTCCTGGGCTCTTTATTACTTGAATAAGACTGGAGAAAAAGATTTGCTTCCTATTGCCATCCCCAGTTTAGAGAACTTACTTAGAGAATACACCACGTTGACAAACACAACATTTGGCTATACCTTCAGTGTAATTCTTTCAGGCATGCCTTCTTGCAAGTCCTAACCATGGGTAAGGGAAGGAAGAGCTATGGTTCTGCTTTGTGTTCAACAAAGCACAAGGTAGGTATCACCTTAAGTATATGCCAGATAATAAAACCATCCCAGAAGATGTTGCCTTCATAGAACTTGAATATTAATTAACTTTACTTCTTATTTGAAAGCAAAGTGGTAAATATGAATGTTTTTAATCTATTTTCAATTGTGCAGTTAGACCTGCATTTCTGTTTATTGTTTTTTTTTTTTTTCATGAAAACTGATTACCTTAAAATGAACTTATTTCCCCTGAGAGAAAGTACATAGTGTCTAGAGGCATCTGCTGCCTGGCAGGTCCTTGATGTCAGAGGGAACAGCCACTAGCAGGAGGCACACCTACCTCAGCCAGTCCTCAAGTGAGTTTCCAAAAGAGCTGGACTCCTGAGATCCTGGTTTTCATGTGCCTCAAATTCAAACAACTAACGGGGTCCTCCTTTTGTCAGCTTAGTGTTGGAGGTGACTGCGTCAGACTTCATAGTTTATTAGTGTGGATGCCCACAGCTTAAATAGTATGGGAGAAAAAAATTTCCTAAGGCTTCTAGAATACTTTAATTCTCAGTAGAGTTAGTGTGTAGGATATAGTGAAAAGGACTGTGAAAGTGCTGTGTGAAAGTGTGACGGTGAAAAGTGCTGTGAACTCAGCAATCCACACTACTATTCCTTAATAGGGACAAGTCATTGGATTTTGTAAGAAAGCCCATGATATCTCTGTAAATTTAGTTAAGATCCATTTTAAAAACTTTCCCTAAATAACACCTGTAGCCTCAGGGATTCACATGTTTATCTCACTCAGCAGTTGTTAAATTCTTTAACGAGTTGCAGTAAGTAATTCCACAAATCGGTGGAACTTCTGTTTATGGTCTGATGAAACCACCAGCAAGACAAGGTCACGTGCTCCATAAAAGTCCCTTCTATGAAAACTACTTTTGTAGTCGCTACTAGTTACTTGACAAGTAGAACAGGTTAATTTGCTCCTAGGCCAGTCTTATACTGTGTTTCATATATATGAAGTCTTGCTCTCACTTCATATTGCTGGTCACCACCCAATACGGAAGTGTCAAGGACACTTTTTATTGACACAGCCATTGCAGGCCATAGCTACGGAGCTCAGGTTCAGGAATTTCCACTCTGAAGATCTGCTTGAAGATCACGTCTGAGGATGTGAAGCATCCTGTGTTCTTATAGATGACATTTGTATTATTTTACCTTTTTGTTTTCTTATTTGAAACAAGGTGTGATGAAAGTAGCTACATTAAATTTCTTTTGCTATTGTACAATTAAATTTACAATAATGTGTATATTGTTTTATAATGCATACAATTGTGCTCAGTTTCATACACTGATGCTGCACATTAAAGTCTAAGAAATTCTAAGAGCTGTGGCAAACCCCCTTCTGGATAACAATATAAACATTTCCAAAGAAAAACACATTTTGTAAGAGTCAATACTACTCAGTTGCCATTAAGCAACACAATAATTATTATAATAAAGAGTGTCTTACACCAAGTGATCTTGTGGTTCTTAAATGTCTCAGTCTTGCTTTAGAAGTTAGAGCCAAATTCTGCTTCCACTCAAATCAATGGGGAATTCTGCAGACTTCAACGAGAAAGAGACTAGATCCTTCAGCAGCTGCAAAAGATATTTCTTTATGTATGGTAACTCTTCAAGTACCATCCCTTTCAATTATACATGTATGCAAACTTGTAGCTTTCCTAACCTTAGCGAAGCAGAAAACACTACCTCAGAGGACTTAAGGATGTCTAGTAATTATTTTCACTGTATTTTTACCGCTGAAGCAAATTTGAACCCCTCCATGGCTCATAATGTGGTTTTGAGGCCTTTTATTGTGTGTCAATGAAAACCATCAACATCTAACCTTTGGTTCTTATGTGCTGCACTTTGCTGATTACTTTTCTAACATGCAGTTGTTCATTGAAAGAATTAAACTTTTATAGTCCACCTGATGTAAAACAGAGAAGACTTTATGGCTGGAGAGATGGACTAAATTCAACGATCTCAGAAGCAGCTCCTCTCTGCTGCCCTCCCTAAGGAATGGTGATGAAACGCACTTCTGCTTGTCAGCGTTGAGTTACACAACAGAAGCCCGATAAACCTTTCTACATTCTATGATTTTCATACGTTAATGAGAGGGTGATGATAAGGTATTACAACATGCGTGTGCAAGACTGGGCACTGTTTGTTACGACAGAAGGACTAAATAGATTTGTTGGAAACGATCTAACCTCTCCCTACAAGAAGAGCAAGCACTTAATTAGCATGATGTGCCCAAGTATCAGTCACCGCCTTGTAGATTTACAGAGCCTGATGCTTGTGCAGGTACAGCAGTAATTAAAGAGCCAGGCTTGCAAGCTGGGTAATGCAACATAGCAATACCACCTGTGTATTGGACAAAAAAGGAAATATGCAGTACAAAATTACCAGAATTAATTAGAGATACATTTTTTTCATCATCTGGAAGTGGAGTTTGTCCGTCCATATGCTTGCATTTGGGTTTGAGAAGAGACAAAAAATGAACTGGAATGTATCTCAGCTGGAGTAAGATGTGTGGGCGGGCTAGGGAACTTTGCTGTTTCTTATGCTTCATGGTATTCAAGAGAGGGTTGGTAGCATCAGATCCAGCTGTACTACTGTCCTTGGAGCTGGCTTTTCAAAAACCGGTACTTACCAACAGGTGCTACTTTGGAGATGTATTAGACCTATGATGGTAAAGTTGCTCCGTTTTCTCACCGCGATTAGCTTTGCCAAACATCTGACTCCTTAATGCCAATCAGCATATTTATACTGTTTTCAGAGGGCTGATTAACCCTTTTATGGACATGAAACTAGATTCAAAATCAGCTTTAGTCATCAGGAAGTCTAAGCAGACATCTACTATTTAGCACACTGTAATCTTATGAGGTACCCTAAAGGCTCTTTCTTCTCTGGCAGAGGTGCTGCCATGGGTCCACAAAGTCACATCAGAAAAATTTACATCTGCTCCTTCTGCAGGTGCGTTGGTGGTGTTCACTGTGTCCAAGCAAAAAGAAATGGAAGCTCACTCGAGAATAAGAAATCTCATGAGGAGGAGGGACTAGACTTGTTGCTGAGCTAAGAAGCTTTTGTGTGAAAGAGAAAGCAGGGAGCAATGGAGGGGAGGGGCATCAAATCCAGACATTACTTCAGGCATTAATGCCCTAAGGGCTAGCTAGAGATATGTTACTATGTTTATAGAAACAGATTAAAATCGGATTTCACACATAGATATCTAGCACACCAAGGGTTATGAAAATCCTCCTTGACTGGTGAAAGCACAATAGCATAGTCGTTGGTTGCCCAGCAAACCTGAGGAAGCTTGGCTCTGATTCATGCCAAGAGACAATAAAGAAACCACACAATGAACAATTGCTTTCGTACCGAACTCAGATCTCTTTCCCTCTGAGGAAATCTTCTCAAGTGAAGAAGGACAAGATCTAAAGGGTAAGCTTGTAGTTACACAAATTCACCCTATCTTTTAGGTGCACCTCAGTAAACTATTACTCAGACTGTGAAACCATGTGTTTACCTTCTGTGCCTTTTCACGGCAAGCATTAGATACAGTCAATCACTTCTTTAAGCCTTTGAGCAATCTTTTTTTTTTTTCCAGTGCCCTAGCCTAACATGGTGGGAATGCAGACATGACATTTAGTATGCAGACAAGAGCCAGGATTGCATGTGCCTTGACCAACCGCCAGCCCAGCCTGCTTGCTCTCTGAGCTGCCCAGACCAGAAGCAGTCAGTGACCAGAATGTGGTCAGTGCTGAGCTGGAGCTAACATCGCTGTGCCAAAGCTAATAACGCTTCTCTCCCAGCTGAGCTAATGGAAGCTTCATGGTGGCTCACAGAGCAGCCCAAGCAGACTCTCGTCAGCCTGGAAAATACCACGTAGATAAACCCAGTGTAGCTTTTAAAGAAGGCAAGAAACGTGTTTATAGGCAGAAGAACAGGGCATTTCCATGCTGCCTGTATCTCCAAAGAATTTAGCTCGTGTGATGCAAAACAAGTCACTCTAGCGATCTGACTTCTGTCTTGCTCCAGCAGTCACGCATTTCCTATTATTGACTGCATTTAAAACACCCGAGCATGAAGATCTGGGCACTTTCGGTGAACCAATGAATCAGTAATTTTTTTGCAGTCTGGATCTCGGTTATGCAGGCTATCTACACTCTGTGGGACTCTGGTAAGACATCATACCAGAAGGACATTCTCACATTAAAAATTCAGGAAACAAAGAGGTTTTAGTATCTCTCTTTGCTCCCATGGTACAAGAGTTGAAGCCATACACACTTATTTTTCAATCCTAGAAACTCGTTAGCCAAAACTAGCTATTTCAATGCTGTCTCCCAAAGGAACGCTTTTGGATGTTTTCCATTAAATAAAATGAAAAGGTAATATTTCTCCTTTATATTTTTCTGTCATTCCAGCTCAAGGAAACTCATAATCATGAGTCTCACTGGGGCCAAAAAGCAGGTATGACAGTACCTTGAGCTGTAGGGACAATATTCATGTCCCATAGGCAAGAAAAAAGAGCATGTTACTATCAAATTACTGAGTGTTAACAAAACCATTCATACATGGAGGCGTATTTACAGACAGTTGTATCACAAAGCTTAACTCAGCTGAAGCTTAGGGGAGCATCAGTGAAGACAATGGAAGCCCTTATGTATGGTTAGATGCATGGGAACACTGTATTATAGCTATAAACTATCTGACTATACTTTAGCCAAAGTTTTATTATTAAGACAGCATTTTAGCTGACTTGCCCTCTTGGTTTTGTAATCTGAATAAGCACATTTATTAAACCCATTCTATACTGTCTTCAAGTACACTGAATCTTCTCTAAAGAAAATATAATAGGTCTGTGCGTGGAAATTTGCGTAGCTCTGGCATGTTAAAAATTAGTCATAAATGAGTGACTCACCATAGGCCCCTTTCACTACCTGGGACAAATTCACTATAAAGCACTTTATAGAAGAGTTGTCAGGGGATTACACATCAAAATGTTAGTAAAATCATACAAAAATAATCCTGGAAGAGGCTTCATGGGGTTATATAGCCTATCCTGCTGCCCAAGACAAAACCAATGAACTTGCCTGAGTGCCTCCAATCTCATGGTCTGTAACCTCCACAAGTAAGTCTTCTTAATATTGAAAGATTTTTCCTAGTACCCAGATTAAACACTCCTCCCTCCAGCTTGGCCCATTACTTTTAGTCCTATCCGTCATAGACATAAGAAAATAAATTATTCCCTTTGTCTTGGCAGCAGCCTTTTTATATATCTAGATTAGCCACTTCTTTTTTTTTTTGTGTGTAGATTATTCATCCACAATTCATTTAGTTTTTCTTAACATGACATTTTTTCTAAACCTCCGATCATTTTTGCTGCTGTCCTGTTGCCTTTCTCTGCCTGTGCAGAGTCAAAAAGAGCAGGAGATGCAACACACTGGTTCACATAACCTCGTAGGACTTTTGCCTTTTTTGCAATTAGATTATTATTGATTTATTTTCAATCTGTAACCTATTATCTATAGTGCCTCTGTGATCCTTTCAAGCGCCAACTTTATTTCGTTCTTCAGAAAATATTCTGAAGAATTTTCTCCTTTATTTTGAAAGGTGTTGCAATAGATATACTAATTTAATTTCAGCCACATAATTTGCTCCCAACACACTAACCTTAATATAAGAGATGGAAACCACAAAACATTCTGATATTCTTGCAGGAGGCTCAGCTTGGGCAAGGTTCTGTCACAGGCCACAGTTTTTGTACCTACATGTACATATATATATACATATAAACATTTAATTATCTTAAAGTTTGATAAATTAAAGCCCTCCAGGGTTAGATAAGGGAACTTTATATCTTTTGGAAGAGGGAATTTCCCAGCATCCCAGTGAAACACACAACTGTTGCTTCTAGCTATGTAAGGGCCCAAAATAAAACTAATTAAAGACTAAGACCAATGTAAGTAAAATTCCTCTGAAAAAAACCAAAAATAGCCTAGCCTGAAAGAGCTCTGTTATTTTATTCTGCTCTTGAGTTTCACATGTATTTACAATAGCTAGGGTATTACACGCTCAAAATTGAAGAAAAAAAAATGTATTTCAAAGGTTTTTAAAAATTCATTTTTGTAATTTGTGCACATATTTAAAAAATCAATTACTCAGCTGAGATTATCTACACACATACTATTTCTTATTATCCCTGATCCAACCTAAGAGTTGCCTATGTGCTTGATCATAATATATATGCAAATAGTTTACATAGATACTCATACATACAATGGATTTATAGGAAACTGATATGCTATGGGTGAAATTTTTTAAGTGCTGAAAAATGAAACTTTGAGTATTTTGAAAACATAATCCAATAAATTTCAACATGTGCAAACTCAAGTAGCCTTTCTCTGGGGACTGATTCTTCTGGAAACACTAGAACTAAATGCACATACATTTTAACCTGCCTCTGGCCAGACTAGGTATAAAATGTTTCCCCTTTCCCATGCCATCTTCAAAACCGCCATTTGCAAACCTGCAGTTTAGTATGGTCTGTGTCACTTTTGCATGAGCACTTCTTATTCATCTGGATACGAAAATAATTAACAATTACATTCTAACTTAGTACTGATCTGATCTTTTCCTCAGTGACATTTTAGGTCTTTATTTTCTACCTCTCTTTCCTACGTGGTAATATTATCAATTTATACAGTAGAACTGAGAATTTCCAGCTGCATTGCATTAATATCAGTTATTAACTTATACTAAAGAATGATGTTCTTTAAACAACAAAAGATTTCTTTAGAACAGTGAATCTCTAGCTTTGGAAGCACAGAATATATCAAGGTATCTGAGTTGTAATTTCACTTTCCAACTAGTTAGTGCCCACAGGTTTCAATGTGCTGAACTTATTTCACAATCCTGTAAGAAATATTCATGGACTGTAACTCAGGCAATTGGTTAGTCTCTTCTTCTTTTATTTTTTTTTTTCTTCTTTTTACACATGAGTTGGAAAGGATGTGAAGAGAAAGCAGAAGAGATGACAGTAAAATCAGACCTTCAGCATGAGAAGAATGTACTGAATTGCTTCTGACTTTTAGTGACAAAACAAAGATATAGAATAAAACGCAGAGCAGGATCATAGCAAATATTAATAAACTCTGATGTCTCTGCTTCCTGTGTTTGATGAGCAGGACTGAAGTTATTAAGGTCTTTCCATTCAGTACATCATTTCAGAGACCGGAAAAACTGTTAGCCTCATTCTTTTGGTTTGAGATTACTTTCAGAGAAAGGTGAAAATAGAAAAAAAAAAAAGCAAAACAAGTATTTATCTGAAGCTTGGCCAATACCAGTGATGCAAATCAGCTCTTCTGTCTTAAAACTGTTTTAGTATAATGCTGTTAAATGGGTTCCATAATGGTTTGTTCTTTTCAGTACAAAGGACATTAAGAGAAAGGGTTCATTACGGTAGATCAAGTTTAGCAAATAGTTGTTCAAACGCATCTCCAGAAATCTTTCAGATGGAAGGAAGTGCCCAACAGAAACATACTACCTTACTTTTATCTATCCTGACATACATTGTGTTTGAGGTGTAGCTTCGTTCGCTGCTAGAAAAGAGACTTGACCTCAGAAGATGATTTGAAAGGTGAGAGAAGTGGGACTCAAGAAGGTTTACTTGGACAGAGACCTGTCACACACGTTATGTCTCCAAGCTTAAATTCTCACTGAAAGATATTTGCATAGAAAGCAAGTAGGGTAGGAAACATCTAATCTGTCATGCATATCAATCAATCTTCCCTCTTCCTTCCCTCCCTTATTCTCTCCTTTGTTTCCTTTCTAGTTCCAGGTTTCAATAGGATAGAGCTTGGAACTTCTCCAGTATGATTTGAAAACAAACCACTTTGCTCAGTGACCATGAATTTCACCTGGTGACTGCAAGATCTGGGAGCAGATCCCTGCTTTGACTACTTCAGATCAAGCTCTGGAGCCTGGATCATCTATCTCTGGTAGAAGGCATGCGATCCAAGGAGTCTCATTCTTCCAATCCCGTTTTCTATTCCTCTTTCAATTTCTGAGGATTTTTTCCTGACTCAGATTTCCTCACAACTGATACAGTTTCATGGAAAGATTAACTTCAGCAGGTCAGCATTTTCCATAAACAATAAGTAGCATCAGATAATTTTTCTCTACCTCGGTATGTGTTTCTCTGAAATCCCATCTTGGATAAAAGATATTCTCCCTGTGACGTTTGGGAGAGAAGCTTTGTGCTTACTTCATACAGTCAGTTGGGATATGGGAGCAGAATTTGGCCCATGCAGCTGAGTGGAAAGGAAGTTTTCAGCAAAGTACTTACTCTTCTCAAATAATATGGCTGCAGTTCAGAATTAACAGTGTCTCTGCTAACTAACTGGTTAAGCTCCAAAATTCGTTCTTTCTCATCAAACTTAAACACTGCTACAAGGAAGCATCCCTTCTTTTCTTCTGCCTGCAAATGCCATGCAGAAAGGTGAGGTAGCAATAAATGTTGAATATAAGGGTGAAAAGAAGTGGAAGTTTTGTTTTTTTTTTTTTTGATGGACAGGCTGACAAGAGGCAGGGGCAGTGTCAGAAGAGGAAGAAGGGCAGGAAATCTGGTAAAGACACCAAATCCTTGAGATTGTATTCATCCAATTCTGAGCAGGATTTACCTAATAGTACAGGAAATGTATTATCTAGAATAACATTTATTGCACATAACAAAGTGAAGTTGCGTCAGTTATGAAATTTCCCATACCACTATCCTGCACTTATTCAGAATAGCAATGACTTCAGCCATGTCTTAAGAAATAGCCACTGCAATATTTAAAAGCTGGCAAAAGATTTTTGAAGTCTGCTTTCACAGTGGCAAATTTAAAGGGGAACTGGATTACTTCAAAACATGCTAACTCTTCAATCTGTATTACAGCCAGTTGAGCACTGAGCAAGCTGGAGAATAAAAACAGCTTTAGTTGTGTTCTCCTAGTTATCAGTCCCTAGGAAATACCCATATACATTGTTACTCAGTTCTGTATCCCGGTTACGTAGCTTGCTAAACCTTTTACTACAGAAAAAAAAAAAAAAAGAGGCTCTAAGTTTCAGTTCCTACAGTTGGCACTTTGTCAACCCATCCTCATAAGACAAAAATAAAAAGATAGAGGGCATGATACAAAAATAAGTTTTCTACTGTTTATTTATACCACACTGTACAGTCTTTTGTTTTAAGGAATGAAAAGGTTAAGCAACATATTTAATGCATAAGGAAATAACTTATTTGATTGAGCTCCCTTGAAATATGATAGATGGCAATTAGGTGTATTCTAGCCTACAGGACAATATGTTTTATTCATTCTCTACCAAACAAACTCAAGAGTTGAAAAGATATGAAAGAATACATTTCGCAAAGCTAGCACAATCCTATGTGAAGCTAATCTTTTCTAGCAACCTAACAATGTTATCCAAATTGCCTAAGGTAAAAAATGAATATAAAGGGAGAATGCACATTATGTTTCACTAAACAGAATAAATGTTAATTTAATTAAATAAAAAGGCTTCATAGTGCTTTCAAAGTAACCACAAATGTAAACACATTTAATCCCTGGGAAAGCGTCCATTATAATGGATGGTACATCTCAGCTAGTGAACCTGCAATGGAAACATGACCGGAGCCCTCACATGGAAGCAATACTGGCCCAAATCCTTCTTTGCAAAGTAAGACTTGTTTTGACCCCAGCTTCTGGAGTTTAAAATGACTGCACTCATGTCTCTGCCATGACCACAGCATACTGCCATTGTAATGCTCGGCAGGATCAAAGTCTCTTCTCAGTTATATAAAGCAATACCCAGGCTTTTAAAAGTTATTTTGAATTAGCCCTTATGTATCTGAAAGCCAAATATGGCCGTATATCTGTGACACAGTAATGGTATTTTTTTATGTCACAGAGCCCAAACAATACCCACTGGTTCTAGAAACCTAGTAAATGTCCTTCAAATTATATTCCAGTTTAGCAAAAATGATCCAACAAAATTTGGGTTAAGTGTATGCCTGTGCAGTGAGCCAACATAATCCATTTAAGTTCCATTAAATATTCAAATGCAGTATGAAAAGAAATTATACCTTTACTCAATGTGCCCTCTATGTAGGGATTTAAATGAGAATTGCTAAGGCAAACCACTAGAGGAAACATAAACTTGACTTGGAGAATCAATCAGCCACAATTTTTTCTTTGCGCTCCCTTTCCCTTGTTTTTCCAAAATATTTTATTGTGATTAGCAAGGACTAGATTTCATTGTCTTTACTACTGCTGTCTCTAATTTCGTGGGTACTACTGATTCTCTCAACTGTAGAAAATAAGTATTCCACAAGGTGCTCTGTACACCCCTAGAGTCATAAATGTAACGCTATGCCCATCTACAACCTTGCAGAAAGCCTTCAAAGAAGAGGGTGAAAGTGTGCGTGGACTTGTCTATGCACACACATGCGAACACTTATATTTCCATCACTTCTTTAAATTAAATCAGGGAAGTCACATGTGTCTATGGCATCTTAGGATCAAATACATCCTGGATGAAGAAAAAAATATTAATTTAAAATGTTTGAGAATTAAACCAGTAAAACTGAAAACTGACAACTAAAAAGGCTCTTTAAGAATGCAAAAAACCCCAAACATTAAGAGTTAATTAGTAAAAAACATATTGAAATTTCTAGGACCTTCTGAAATGCAAACAATGAAAGGCAGTTGTATATGACCTTCAGCACTTTCCCTCACACACAGACGTGCATACATTTTACTAATGTCCCTTGACTACTATTAAAAGTAAACAGTTTTCAAAATGAATGCAGACCTTATCTGGTGGATAGAAAAATGTCATGACTAATTTCTGCATTGTATAGCTTACAATGGGTGTCTTATGCAGAAGGACATTAAAGGGTAGTGGACAGACCCCTTTGTACCCTCAATAAATCTGCTCCTGGTTATCCATCAGTGCATGGGGCTATCAAATATACATTCTTTCTAATGCCTTTACTTTCTAATGGAATAGAATCATTTGGGTTGGAAAAGACCCTTAAGATCGTGAAGTCCAACCGTTAACGAAACACTACCAAGTCCACCACTAAAGCGTGTCCCTAAGCGCCACATCTACATGTCTTTTAAATGCCTCTAGGGACGGTGACTCAACCACTTCCCTGGACAGCCTGTTCCAATGCTTGCCAATCCTTTCAGTGATGAAATTCTTTCCTAGTATGCAGTCTAAACCTCCCCTGATGCAACTTGAGTCTGTTTCCTCTCGTCATATCGCTCGTAATGTGGGAGAAGAGACCAACACCCACCTCTCTACAACCTCCTTTCACATAGTTCTAGAGAGCAATAATGTCTCCCCTCAGCCTCCTTTTCTCCAGATTGAACACCAGAGTTCCCTCAGCCGCTCCTCATAAGTCTTGTTCTCTAGACTCTTCGCCAGCTTTGTTGCGCTTCCCCGGACCCACTCCAGCATCTCAATGTCTTTCTTGTAGTGAGGGGTCCAAAACCGGACACAGTACTCCAGGTGGGGTCTCACCAGTGCCGAATACAGGGGGATGATCACTTCCCTAGTCCTGCCCACCACCCTGTTCCTGATACAAGCCAGGATGCTGTTGGCCTTCTTGGCCACCTGGGCACACTGCTGGCTCACATTCATCCGGCAGTCAACCAACACCCCCAGGTGCTTTTCCACCAGGCAGCTTTCCATCCACTCTTCCCCAGACCTGTAGCACTGCATGGGGTTGTTGTGACCCAAGCGTAGGACCTGGCAGTTGACCTTGTTAAACTTTGTACCATTGGCCTCAGCCCATCGATCCAGCCTGTCCAGATCCCTCTGTAGAACCTTCCTACCCCCAAGCAGGTCATCACTGCTACCAAACTTGGTGTCAACTGCAAACTTACTGAGGGTGCACTCAATCCCATCGTCCAGATCATTGATAAAGATATTAAATGTAACTAACCCCAATACTGAGCCCTGGGGAACACCACTGGTGATAAGCCACCAACTGGATTTAACTCCATTCACTGCAACTCTGGGCTTGTCCATCCAGCCAGTTTTTTACCTGTCCAAACCACGAGCAGAGGGTCTCTCCAGGAGAATGCTGTGGGCAACGGTGTCAATGGCTTTACTAAAGTCAAGGTAAACAAGCCTTTCCCTCATCCACTAAGTGGGTCATCTTCTTATAGAAGGAGATCAGGTTAGTCAAGCAGGACCTGCTTTTCATAAACCTATGCTAACTAAGCCTGATCACCTGGTTGTCCTGTACCTGCTGTGTGATGGTGCTCAAGATGATCTGATCCATACTGTGGTGTTTTGGACTCTCTCATTGTCATAAATTGTGTCACAGACACATACTTGGGTGCTTTTTCAGCACTACAGATAAACAGCAGTGAAAGTCTTTGCTTACAAAAATTTCTCTGCTTTATCTTCTAGGCTCAAAATAGGCCACACCTTTTCACAGAAGATACTTGGCCGCTCAGTGATGTTCCATGCTTACTGAAAAGGCTGAAGCTCAGCAGTGGCAAACGTTTTCTAAGAAGCAAGAAAACCAAGGGGGACGCTTTTCCAGCGTCCTAAATTTTGCATTTGATTGTGCACTGAATGAAACATGACTGCTGCACCCTTCCCCTGAACTGTTTTCAGTTACCAAGGAAAAAGGAATCTTCCTGCTGCAAAAAGAAGATGCCATTTTCATAGCAGAGCTTCTGCCTAGAATTCAAATGCATGTAGGCACCTTCTTCATTTTTCCTCAGTCAACTAAGTATCGTGTGTGATTTTACCGGTGAAGGCCGGTCATTGGGAGGAGTCCTCATTTAGCCTTCCATGATGTTGAAGAAGAAATTATTTCTTTCATCACTTATTTCTACAAAGTGTTGGCTTAGAATACGACCTGACGGAAAGTTTCGAATGAATTCTGATTAGCCCAGTACAACTAATTGCAAGCAAGGAAATATCTCTGTACTTTTATTATATATTTATATTGTTAAATCTCACTTAAACTCTACCTTAAGTCTATTTTTTGAGATTCAAGTGATGCATGAGCCGCCTCATTCTGATTTTCAGTACAGATATTAATTCCTTTCTCAGCCCTAGCAGTTCAATTCAGTGCACTTTAAATATATTATTTATAAAACCGTTTCCTTCATATACTTATATTCATATACACATGCAAATGCACACACATTTATAACTTTAGCAAATGGCAAACATTAAAGGAAATATGCATTGATTAATTCTTATGTGTGGCAACAAAGCAGAGTTTCAAGAGCAATTAGTTGATGCAAAGATTAAGGCTTAAGAAGACAAAAGCAGAATCCAGAAGAGTTGTGGTGAACAGGAATAAATAAAATAATTCTCTCAGACTTTCATGTGGGTGGACCATGGCCAGAGGCACGCCATTTCCACCTCAAAAAAAAAAAAAAAAAAAAAAAAATCTCTTCTTAAAGGAAATAAATACCTTAACAGAAATCAAGACTCAGCATGTATCCATTGACCTAGCCACGAAAACTTTAGCAACTTTAGCAATAACATTTTTTAACGAGACTATCACATACTGGTTTTCTTTTTCTGTTAATGAAGTATGATAAATTTTATTCAAATTATGCAACAGTTCAAAGAAGTTATGATTGACATTTCAAGAGAATTCTTCACAAATTGACCATATAAAGAAATGAGATGACAGGAAGGAGACAAGTAGGTGAGAATTGTACATCTGAGACCTAGGATTTACTATCTCCTGCTCCTACTAATTTTCTTTTGTTCAGAGTGTGAGGAACAGTGATCATACCAAAAATAAATGAAGCTAGCAACTGGCATGTACTTCTGTGTTGAAATGATCATGGCAGCATTCACTAGAGTACTATAATTCACCATTGTTTTAAGAAGGCGTAAAATAATAGTGCAGACCTGGCATAATTATGACAACTGTGTTTTTTCAGTCAAGTATTAATTCTCAGGCTTTTCATAAGGCTTTTTTTTTTTTTTTAATTATTATTTTTAACAGTGAGTAATCTCCCACACCACACAAATCCTCCGTCTCCATCATCTCTTCAGATCAAGATTTCTATTAGGACACAGTTTATATTTAGCAATAACAATGTATATAGTCACAGGTATCCATGAATGAACATGGGCAGACAAAGTTTTCCTCTACAGTCATGCTTGCCTGGGCAGAGAACCTGAATGTAGTAGAGCTAAGTAAAATTCTTGTGCTACATGTTGCTTGAAAGTCAGGGTTTTTTCAGCATAAAGAAGATGGCATGCATAGATAGATATTTTCAAACATACCCTCATTAAAACACCAAGAGTTGGTTGGACATGGTTTCCCTCCCCTCGCTCACTATCTATTATCACAGCGTTACCATAACCTAAAACCCAGCAGACTGAGGAGTACTGCTGGAAAATTCCCCTCCCCTTGAAGGTGTAGATTTCTCTCCCTGCCAAATAAAATAAAATTTAAAAAAAAAAAAACCCACAAAAAAAAGCAGCTTCAGACCTCACCCTTTACATCTGCATTGAGGATATTGGCAGATACTGCATAGTGATGCAGAGCACCAGTAGCCTGCTACTACATTCATAACAGCTGGAATTGCAGACCCTAATTTGGAGTAATAATATAATACCATAAAGGCAAATGCTTACTTGGGTTTGGTTACAGCACTTCAGCTTTCACAACATATGACCCCACCCACACAGAGACAGTTTCATCTTACAAAAATGGGGATAAGCCCTATTACCTGTATAATTGTGTCTGTAGACATCTGCATGGCTTACATTTCCCGATTACATTCTGGCCATAGTCCTTCTAGACGAAGCCCAGTCCCCTCCAAGGCTTAACTGTAACTTCAGCAACTTGCTTGTCAGCTTAGACAGTCCACCTTCTTCTGAGATCAGTGCCTTTCCTTGGTATCACTCCTTCTCTGTGGCCTCAAGCCCCTTTCAATATGTTGCTTTGCTACCCTCCCTGATGGCCCTCCAGTACTAACTCATTCCACAGTAACAGCGGACAGCACAGTCCTCCAGCATGGGGACCATGTTTAATATGGCAGAGCGAGCCCTTCTGATCTCACCATCACTTTCTTAACAAGGGGCCCTTTAGCACTTGAAAAACACCCTAACATTAAAAGCAAAAAAACAAATATATTCCTTGAAATTTTAAGAGCTCGCTCAGTGGTGGTGACAGATGTCAGATTGACACGACTGAAGAAGAGAACTTTCAGTGATGCATATGCAGGTTCTGGTTAGGCACTGATAGTCCTTTTTGCCTCCTCTGCCACCCCCCAGACCTCCCCTCATGAACAACATGGTGCTGAAGCCATCACCTGGAGAGACCACCTCGAAGAACAGTGTAATCCCCATGCCAAATTAATGCTTGGGTTCCTAGCTGACACCGCCAAGAGAGGTGCCAGTCTTGATGGTCTTAGCAATATAGATACCTGCCACCCACAGAGAGCCAGACTGAGAGACCATCAATTCATAAATTTATTCTATTTATTTTATGACATCACATCAATTAAACTTCTATTCCAAACCCTTATGTTGTAGCTGAAAATACCTCCAGGCAATACCTTCACATTTAAATTAAAAAAATATCTCACTTCATCTGGCTTCTTCTGTTCCTCCTTCCCCCTCATCATAGCTCGGAAATGACATACAACAGATGAAGGAGTATGGAAACAAACCTAAAATCACCATTTTAGACATTATCCCAGCAGGTGTGCATGTTTTACTTGGAATTTATGAGAAGTAGTAAATATTGCTAACTCAGCTCTGCCCATCTTGCCGCAAACTCTTTCTGACCAATTTATATGCAGCATCCTGTTGCCACTGGTGGCAGTGGATGTGGCTATCGGAACCCACTACAGCAGACTGTAAAGAGCTAACACTTTCTAGTATTGCCTCCCAGTAAAGCTTTAAAATTGTCATAAAAGCTTTTATATTTTATCTGTTTGAATGTGTATTAGCAATCAGCAGAACAAATCTCTAGGTAAAGTAATGGTTTGGGCCTCTTTCTGTTCAGATGCTAATCACTCAGCCTAAATAAGCAGCCTGACACTGCTGAATTTCATTACTCATTTGCCTGTCACTAAATTAGATGAGATTAATAAATAGAAACTGAAAGACAGTCACCAAATTCATCTCTCCAGTGAAACTCATCTTCAAACAAAACTGAGAAGAGACCCTAGTCATTTACCATATGTATTATGGGATCTTTTTTTTTCATTGTGTAGATGCTCAAGTATAGCGGGATTACTTTTCCTGATCTCTTTTCTTAACCCCATTTGTCCCAGACAGGCATCTCGGTCTTACACCTGATAGGAAGTACTCCAAGGCACCAGGCAGGTTTTGAAATAAATGAGAAGAGAATTAATCCAGTCACACAGCAAAAGCGAGATAAATTAATGACATCTCAATGAAACACAGTAGTCACCCTGTCCTAATAAGGCCAGAGAGGAAAAGACATTCACAAGGAGAAGCACCAAGCAGCCTGCACAGTCTCTGAAGCTGTTTCCTCTGCAAGGGTATCCTATTCCACGTGCCCCACTGGTGCCCATTCTTCTGAAGTTCTGACCTGAAGCTGTCCCCCACATCGCTATCTCCCTACTTTCCTCCACAAGATTAGACCGCTTGGTTAAGCAAAGTGAGCATGTGAGAAAAGCTGAAAGGGAAATAGAAATCAGACCGCAATTGACACTTTGCCCCAAACCTGATCCTATAGTGCCTGAGCATGGTGAAGCAGAGGAGACTGTTATTGTAGTGGGAGCTGGCACCAGCCTCTGTATGTAAGTTGCCTAATGCTTTCCATTATAAAATTATTGCAATCAATTTTTGAATAATGTTAAGACCTCTATTGTTTGTCTTTGAAATCTGGCAGAAGCAGGGATTGCCTAAGGGCCAGTGTCATGCCTTTCGCTCTACTGTTAATAAATTCAGATTTGGACAAGTAATAGAGGTGTTGAAAATCACCATATTCTTTACTGTAATTTCCAGAACGGAGAGTTATCTTGGCAAGTAGCTAAAACCCCAAGAGATCTGATGCGTCTGCCTTCATGCTGCACCTACAACATCTCCATGAATGGCTATATCTTGGGCTGGTACAGACAAAATGGGTCTGCCAGTCCACCAAGGTGACTCAGTGTAATAGGCATGGGATTACAATGGCCAGTGTGGGGACAGGGTATGGTGGCAGCTACAACAGGAAACAAGAAAGAAAGAAAAAGTCACTGGGGTGAGAGATCCAGAATTGGGAGCAGCTGACTAAAAAAAGAGATCCAAATGAAAGGAAAAGGGAGGGTTATGGGCAAAAATGTGATGAAGACAATACTTCAAAGGAAAATTTACTCAGAGAAATAGAACTCACTCTACATGTCCCTCAGATGTCCTGTTCACACAGGACACCTTTTTTTAATGAACTGAATAACCTGTTTCTGTTTGATGATGCTCAATCGGAAATTGCTTGTGTTGTTATGCCTGGAGGTCAAATTTTATCAATGGAGAACGATAAATGACTGCTGGGGTAGAGCTTTTTTTGTGTTTATTAATTAAAAGTCTGCGACTAATATGAAATTACATACACAATGATAGAAGGCTATTATTTCAGTTGTCATCTGAAGGCTTTCAAAGGTAGAGAAATGACAAATATATAATTGCCTTGTGTAAACCTATGTATTGCAGACCTTAATGACAGGAAAATATTTCTATTTTCTCACAGGAACCCTGTGTCAACCTGGAAAACATGTTAGTTCCTAGTCACCCTGAGGAGGTGGCAACTTGAACCTAATGCATCAAATGAACTTGGACCTAATAATACTAAATGCTGACACAAAAAAAGAAAAAAAAGAAAAAAAAAGAAAAAAAAAGGAAAATGGATTAAGGAAATACAGCATGTCTTTTGTCACAGTACCCTTCATTGGTTTACATTTTTGTGCTTAAAGTTAGACCCCGTAGCAGCAACAGAGATGATGGGAAGGGAGAGGGGAACACAAGTTTACTAGATAGCAGTGAGGCGGTCACATACACTGGTGGGAGGTGGAAGCAGTGGCAAACCCTCAAGGAATCATGAACTAGGCACAACGCCTACATTCAAGAAAATGGGAAGCAGGGTTGAAATCTGGTCTGCCCTGAACTAGTCAGAACTGCTGCTTTTAGCACAATTAGCCATGTAGCTGAGCATTCTAGCACAGCCCTGGGGACTCATATCCACCTTCAGCCTAGCCTACATGCAGTTTTCTAGCCTTCATTTTCCCAACGTCCAAACAAGCACTGCGGTTGTGCTTAGAGTGCTCCCAGGGCCAGCACTCTGGCACACACTGCTTGTCTGCTACTGTCTTCAAAACTTGGGAGCTCCAGCACTTCAACTGTATGTTTCCAACTGCAGAGTCAGTTATGGAGCTGTTATACCAGAAGTTATAGTAATTGAGTGCTACATCTGGCTTAGTTAAGACTTCTAGATATGATGATAGCCTGCAGTAGGATTTTGCAGTTGTTCAGCAGGGGTTGAACACAAAGCATTCCAACCAGGTAGAAGTAACAGTGGCCTGCTTTGGCAGGGGTGGGGGAAACTCTATTCCTATGGTTTCCATGTCATCTCTAGACCCATTTTTACAAAAATCTCAAACTCAGCATGCTGTATAAGCACATATTCAAAAAAATCTTGCGAGGCCTTCTGAACTTCGTCCATCTACCTAACAAAAGGGAAGAATTCTGCAAAGAAGAGTGTGGAAACTAAGAATTCCCATTCCAGCTGAGGCTATTAGGATTACCTCTGGGATTACTGTTTACTCATTTCCCAGCAATGCTTCCATATTATTATTTCAAGGCAATTTTCCAAACTTTTTTCCCAAGGGGGCGTATTAATATAACCTTCCTGAACTATTCTTTAAGTCAGTACATGCCAAACAAAGGCTGCACAAAGATTTGACAATGTAGCTCTTTTGCTATATAAAATTGCACAGCATTTGTAAGTAGACTAGGAGAAGATAATGTTCATGTCCCACTCAAAATTCTCTTAAGGTATTGTGTTTTAATTGCACTGCAGCTTTTGCTGGGTGCTATATATATATGTAAAATAAATATATTATTTTTCTGTGTGTATTTTCTTTAAGTATTGCCGAGTACTGCCATGCAGCGTTGAAATAATTTTCTATTCCATCCCATTTTAGAAGTGGGTGAAGTTGTAGTATCTGAGACAGAGTCATCAAAGCTAATGTAAGTCATTCCTTGGAATTTAAGTCACGATTGTGTTAAGATTTGCAAGTCATATCTTAAGTCTGCACAGTATTTTGAAAGCTTCTGGAAGAAGGGTGTTCTGGAAAGAGGAAAAATCATTGTAAGGTATAACTTTTCCTACAGGATAAATTATTCTTCAAGTACAGAATATATAACGTAACTCTTATAGAATTGTGTACAAAAAAATGAAAGAAACCCCAAACCCACCAAATCCAAATCCAAAAGAAACAATTTGTTAAAATACACATTAATCTTAGTTTCACAAAAGAACAAAACAGTTTTTGTAATTTCAAATTAATTCTTTCCATTTGGCAGGCAGAGCATAGTGTGAGAACTGATCAGTTATGATATGGAAATAACGCTCAAGAAAATATACTTAACTTTAGGGAAAAGGTTTGTTCATCTCTTCATTAAATGTAGAATGATTAATACTTCAGCTATTGTTTTAATACCTAAAGGGCAACAACTACTATTTTCCCATTAAACGTTAGTACTGACTCAGCGTGCGGTTATATGAGGTGTTCCTCTTTGGATGTGTCAACTGAAAAGGGAGCCTATTGCAATGGCAGTGCAACTCTGAAGTCAAAGTAAATGGAAAGAGGCACGTAGGCAGAATGTGATGATGAAGGTAAAAGTCTTTTTTTTTTTTTTCCTGTTAGTCTACCTAGCCTTTAAATGGCATTTTTGTTTTAAGATTTTATTATTTAATCATACATTATAGTCACACCTGTTAATCTTCTCGCTCACCAGTACTACGCACTGCTAGGTGTGTGGTATACTGGCAGAAACCAGGAAAACCTCACAATGGACGCTTTCTAGGTGCAGACGTGCAGTTTACATAAGTAGAGTTTAGCATTTTGGATAGTAAAACTAAAGTTCATTTTAAGTGGATTTACTGAGAGAAAGGAGGGAAGGGGAAAGAACTTTCAGCTCCCTCCAGTACACATTGGTTGGTGTGGTAAATGTTTCCCTACCACAAGATGCAGTCCCAGACATGAGGTTTCATAACCCCTTGCCAACCCTTTCTCCCTAACCAGATCAGTCCTGAGTCCTCTCCTTCTGCACACATTTTTAATCTTGAATTTTCAGTTGCTTAAAATTTTCCCAAACCAATTGACTTTGGGATGAAGCACCCTGTGCCCACTTTCTACCAGAAGTCGGTTTCTTTTTTAGTCTGAGCAAATCTCATTTATGTATATCTGCACTTTCAACTCACATGCCTCCTATATGCTCAAAGTCTTGCACTCACATAACTAAAAATCACAACCAGAGCTGTAACTTTTGCATGTGGATACATGTAGAGTTCCTGCATCTCCTACTGACATGAATAATGCTATCAAATAAAGCTACAAATTTCTTGGGACAACTCAAATAAAATGTTGTAACTGATATCCACCCTAAGGAGCCAGAAGCTAGGAATAAAAGAATACCCTAAACTAGGAGGGAAAAAAAAAACAAACCCAAACCTAAAGAGAGACAGTCCAGGACTGTAAGGCACTCGGCACCAAACCACAACTCTCTTGAGCAATATGTGAATTTATGTCAGGTTCTCAAAAGTGGAGCTTCACATGAACATAAACACTATACCTCAGTCATTTAACTCAAAGAGGGTCTCCCTAGATGGAAGAGCTTCCTGTTACTCCCCAGACTTACTGCTGTTCACAAATAGATAGGTCTACATACACATACATATATAATGTATATATCAAGTATGTACAATATGCATATGCATATCAATATGTACACATATGCATATGTAAGCTATAAACATGTGAAATACATATTAAGCATATTTTTCTATTATATATAAAGCACAGCCTATCTAGACACATGTATACGTATGTCTGAATAATCACATTTTCTTTTTTTATATGTTGGTCCCATAAATTCATAGGATTAGGACTGAGCAACCTGAAGTATAGCACTTCATTCCATGCCCAGTTCTCTCTGTGATAAGTGGGCTCCTCAAGAAAGCTGAGCTGTTCCCCAGCAAGAGACAGCTTAAAATGCTGAACATGGCTTTTTTTCTCTAGCCAGACCACAAAACCCTTTCTCAAGAAAGAATGACCTCATATCTTATTAACCCGAGCACAAAGTGAATGAGCTCACACACACACCAGCATACGCGCACACACACACATACTTGCACACATACACACATGCAACCAAACAGACAAGCAAAAGCTGAGATACAGACTTTTAGGAACAAGACTTCTAAGGAAAGGTAATTATATATGGGGTTTGGAATCTAAGGTTTTTTTCTAAAGGTAGTGCCACATGATGGTTCTTCAAGAGCTTTGAAAATTACATAAGGAATTTGCAGTCTTATTTTATACTTTCTCTTTGTTTTCCTTCTCTTATTTGAATCTAACAGACAAATAAACAAAAAAAATCCATATTTGGCATCTCTTTGGGTTGCTTAGAGGGGAAAAGCAACTTGATATTTTCTTTACAAATACTCCAGTAGGACAGAATACGAAGTAACCACTCAGGACAAGAAACACCGAAGCTGCGTATGTAATTGGCCACTACTGTGGAAATTAAATACTATAAATGTGTGAGGGAAAAGCAACCTGAGTTCTGCATATTCATACATGGTGTGTTTGTACACTTCTAAGTTTCATAATTGTGATTGTCCTTTGTTGATAATGATACAGAAGTGGAAAAGTTACAGAGCATAACTATTCCGAGAAAAACAACTTGAATTAAGGAAAGGCTTGCACAGGAAGAGAAACAAAGTGGACTACAACTTCCCTCCTGGAAAAAGAGATGACAGGGGAGAAATATAATAGGGTCTACAAAATTATGAATGGCAAAGAGAAGATGAGCAGAAAATGACTATTCCCTATTTCTCATAACACAAAAAATTAGGGAGAATTCAGTTCCCTCCACATTAAAAACAAACAAAAGGAAGTACTTTTTCGCACAACATAATAATTAAACTGTGGAAGTCCGCCACAGGATGTTGTGGAGGCCAGCACTGAAACCGAGGTCAGAAAAGGTTTTAGTAAAACTTGGGAAGAATAAGTCTATTGGTGGCTATTCAAAATGATGGTACAAATGCATGCCTCAGTCACCCTTTAAATTGGTGATTACTGAAAGACGGGAGAACTTGACTGGAGGTGATTCACTTTATATCGGCCTGTGTGTCTGCGACTGGCCCCTGCCAGAGGCAATCCAATGGGCTAGCTGCACCTTGATTCTGACCTAATACGGTTATTCTTAGCCTCTCAGAAACCTTTAGATATCAAGGTCTGTGTAAGAGTAGGTCCTATGAAATAATACGCGTAAGCAGAGAACTATGACATTTTCCTTTAATTTTCATTGCAATGTAATATCCTCAACTTGATGAAGAGATGAAACCATCATACGTATTACCATGAATCAGCAAAAGAATTACCAATATATGGTAGGGGTTCATTTTCCCCTTAATCTCCACGTAGTTTCACAGTGTCCTTACTTTTGATACATGTGCACGTTTCAGCATGTGAATGCTAGTTTAAAAATGACTATTTGCAGGATTAATGCTAGGCGTATGCTTAGGTTGGTTTGTATCATTGATTTCATAACTGTAACATCACCAAAGAGTCGGTTTCTCTATAAAATTAACAAATATACAGTACAGATTGATGCAGGGCATTGTGCGACCTTAACGGTCATTGAAGAGGCTAATGCTGTCTGAGGCCAGGCATGCACTAGAAGTTTTCCATGTAGACCCTCAAAGCCTCTCAATCCTGACATAGGTTCTAGCCCTCTTTGTATTTTAGCCCCTGTTGTGCTTGGTTCTGAACCAGAAAAGCTCAGCAGCCTTTTCCTCAGCTTAAGCACTTCGGTAGTCTCTGTGAAGTCCGTTTGGCGATTTGTACTTCCTACGTGCTTTGTTTTCTCATAGGTCTAGTGCACAAATCTGGCTTTCAGCACACTTTCTGTTCCATTTCTCTGGACTACTTCAAAGTATGGATTTTGTAGCAGCTGTATCTTTATTATTCATTAGGTATCAAGATGAAGAAACCAAACTCATGTCAACGTATTCAGGATGTTAGCCCAAGTCTCATGAGATGAAAAGTCAGTCAGGGCATAACCAAAAGGGCACCATCCCAAATTCATAATTTATTCCTAACAAATCCTACTGCAGCTTTCTTAGGATTGCCATAAATTTTCAAGGACCAACATTACTTCTGGAGTGCAGACTACCTAGGCAAGGATCTGATATGAAAACCGGGAGGGATAAGCGGTAATTTTTAAATCGGTTTCCTTTCAACTTCTGCAAGCACCTTATTCTGTTTATGTTCTTTCCTTTTGCATTGTTATGTGGGATGTTAGTAAGTTTTCTGCCAGCATGTTATCCATAGTAGCTGCTCATATTTAAAGCATGTCACACTCCTGACATGTTGGGAAGTATCACAGCCCAGTATAATATTTGGCTTTCAAATTTTTGTTTTGCAACAAGAGGACCAACAGTCTAGATCGGCAAAAGCGACTTTGGTTATTAGAGTTCGGACATGAACTTGGCTCGCTAACACCAGGGAAATACAAGAGCCTCCTTTCATGCTCTTAATGAAATCATTAATTATGTCAGCAGCTCAAACGATACATCTCCAAACACTTTACATTACTTTGCAAACGGGTAGTCGCGTAGAAGTCTTAGAAAAAATACTCGTCAATTCTAAATTCATAAATTCTAACCATAAAGAGATTTCTGGTTCCAGCGATTTGTACGGTCATTTTCTCTCATCCCCTTATTCTGCCATGCAGTGACTGAAGATTGTTATTGCTTGTTAAAAAAGAGTAAACTGAAAATAGATCTATATATTGCTGCCTTGTTGCAACCTGAATGAACTTCCTGAGCCTGAAAATTTGCCATCTTTCTGATTAGCAAGGAAACCATCTCAATAGATTTCTTTATTTTTAGCTAGGTATTTACTGTATATGTGACCCTTGCTATATTTCCCATCATTACTAAATAGCTTGTTTTGATTAAATAACCAACCTGTTGATAATACTATAAATAATAATTACATGATTTGTCTTTCTTGATTTAAGCATGCATGGCTTCATCTTTTAGAATAGCCTCCATTACAGAAATGAGCTTTTATATATGATAAATAAAAACAGATTTCAGTTGTTAAAATCAGAAGTAGACTTGGGGAAAACTGTTTCTAATCACAGAGCTAGAATAATGCCATCTAAATTAATGCTGTACTACACTTATGGAGACAGACTACTTGTGAAGTAAATCAAGGACCAACATTCAGATTGTTTTTGTTAATCTTTCACATAAAATATATGATCTAATGCTGTTACTGTTTGTTTCAGTAAACAGACAGTCTTTGCCTTACCCACATCACTGAAAGATGGAGTTTATCTGCTCTGTGATAGCATAAAAAGAATGAAAAAACATAGTAGCATGACAAATAAAGCAAAATAAACATGATGATATAAATAAATCAAAATTAATACATTTTCTTACGAAGTCTGTCATTATGTTTATGGCCAGGCACTGTATTCACATGCCTTGTCACAACATAATGAAACTTATAATGAAAGTTCTGCAAAAGAGACTGGAATAAAACCCCAGTATTTCTTCACACAGCAGTGTTTTCATGGAATTCTGTAAGTGGAACTTTTGGACTTAAAAGTGTGATTACTTAATTTATAAAGTGCTTCCAGCAAGACCCTGGAAATAATGACAGAAATGCAGAAAAATTTCAGATATGTCCCCCGGCCAATATTCTTAGGGACCCTTCCAGTACAGAGGATAAATTAAGCAATCAGCTATAACTGGGATTTGGGAGGATGGTTTCAGGTCAGTGAACTAGCCATCTTGGTTTGCTTCTTTGGAGCAATTTGAAAGACTCAGTATCTTCCATACAAATTACTTAAGGAGGTAAAGTAAAACTTAAGATGTTTCTAAAACAGCCATGATAGCTGAGGGGTATAATGAAACTGTACACAAAAATAAATGAAGATAGAAAAGCTTGGGGATCGGGGTATAAACCAACTGTAAGAGGCAAACTTATTACAAGAGTGAGACATCCCCAAAGGACATCCTCATAGGGAAACTTAGGAAGTGTGGGTTAGATGAATGGACAGTGGGGTGGATAGATAACTGGTTGAAAGACAGAGCTCAGAGGGTCGTGATTAGGGGCACAGGGTCTAGTTGGAGGTCAGTGATGAGTGGTGCTCCCCAGGGGTCAGTACTGGGCCCAGTCCTCTTCAATATATTCATCAATGACCTGGATGAAGGGATAGAGGGCACCCTCAGCAAGTTTGCTGATGACACAAAGCTGGGGGGGGTGGCTGACACACCGGAAGGCTGTGCCGCCATGCAGAGAGACCTGGACAGGTTGGAGATCTGGGCAAAGAGGAACCTTATGAAATTCAAGAAGGGCAAGTGTAGGGTGCTGCAGCTGGGGAGGAATAACCCCATGCACCAGTGCAGGTTGGGGGCTGACCTGCTGGAGAGCAGCTCTGTGGAAAGAGACCTGGGAGTCCTGGTGGACAACAGGATGACCATGAGCCAGCAATGTGCCCTCGTGGCCAAGAAGGCCAATGGCTTGATGGGATGCATCAAGAAGAGTGTGGCCAGCAGGTCGAGGGAGGTCATCCTCTCCCTCTACTCTGCCTTGGTGAGGCTGCACCTGGAGTACTGTGTCCAGTTCTGGGCTCCCTGGTTCAAGAGGGACAGGGAACTGCTGGAGAGGGTGCAGCAAAGGGCTACCAAGATGATTAGGGGACTGGAACATCTCTCTTATGAAGAAAGGCTGAGGCATTTGGGTCTCTTCAGTCTGGAAAAAAGATGGCTGAGGGGGGGACCTTATCAACACTTATAAATACTTAAAGGGTGGGTGTCAAGAGGATGGGGCCAGGCTCTTTTCAGTGGTGCCCAGCAACAGGACAAGGGGCAACAGGCACAAACTGGAACACAGGAAATTCCACCTCAACATGAGGAGGAACTTCTTTACTTTGAGGGTGGCAGAGCACTGGAACAGGCTGCCCAGAGAGGTGGTGGAGTCCCTGTCTCTGGAGACATTCAAAACCCGCCTGGACGCGTTCCTGTGCAACCTGCTCTGGGTGACCCTGCTCTGGCAGGGGGGTTGGACTAGATGATCTCCAGAGGTCCCTTCCAACCCTATGATTCTATGATTCTATGACAGTGATGAACCTGAGGAATTTTCAAAAAGAGAGAAAAGACATACTTTTCATACCAAGGTAAAAGTTCAGGAACAGGAAAACCGAAAAGTGCTGTGTTGTAACACAACTGAAGTTGATTGAAGTTCCTTATAAGAATTATGTTATACAAGAAAAATTACATACCTGTGAACTTTGCACTTGGCAAAATATTCCTGTCCTACACTAAAGGGACGAAAGAAGACAGAGAAAGCCACAGCATTACTTTAAACTTGCTGTAGTTCTTCCTGTCTTTAAAGAACCCATACTTGACAACATTCCCATTTTCTTTCTCCCCTCAAATGAGGAGACATGCCTTTTGCAACACCACCCCCCCAAATCCTTCTCGCTAATACTATTCACAGCTGTCTCTAGTTTGACTTCTAGCCTCTTTTGACTAATGCAGCTCTCAGATAAGTTTCCAACCTCTTTCAATTGGCTGAGTCCCAAATCTCCTCCTCTATCCACATCCTCATAAACTGTTCAGTTCTTCTGTTCAGAAACACCCTGTTTAAATTCCACGTTGCACTGGGCATTGTGTTTCATTATGGTTCTTTACTTGGCCATTTAGAACCTTATCCAGACGATCTTTCGTCTTTTTCCCTCTCCCCTTTCTTTGGGCTTTACACTGTGCTGTCATTGAACCCTTCCTTATGATTATTATGTGTTTGCATTACCATAACAGCTAAGAGCCTGAACTATGCACCGAGACCCACAATATGAGGCCTCCCTAAACACAGCACCTTTATTCACTCTCAAACTATTTTTTGGATAATGACACATTAAATTACCTCCATCTAGTTCCGTTCTTTATTCCATCTCTCATTTGTATAGGCTTGAGCTTAAGCTAATCAAGGTTAAGATCTCAGCAGAGCTCTTCTCCAAACCCACACTCTTTTTTTACTATTTCTCCCTGTTGATAAGAGTCTTATCAAACATGCAGTCCCTTGGGTCCATGGTTATGGATTTTTACTTGAGAGAGGAGGAGGGGGTGAAGTTTGAGGCATTTTGATGCTTCCAACACTTGGCTTATACTCAAATATTTTCCTCTTTCAACATCTCTAGAATGTATCCTGAATACAAAACTTTCACCTGGGTGCTTCACCCTCTGCATCTTAACCCTCAGCCATTGCAAGCTGTTCACCTCCTGGTCCACTCAAAGAATTGCCAAATCATCCTCTATGATAGTTGTTTCAGTCCTACAATCTATACCATTCATGGCCTTCTGCTACCTACCTCCCTCTAAAATGACAAAAAAACTCTCCACCTATTATCCCTCTAAATCCTTTCACAACTGAACTGCACCGTACCTGTATGTTCATTTCTTGCAGCATTCCCATCTTCACTAGCGCTACTAGCACTACCAGCTTTCCCTGCCTGTTCATCCACATCTACCTCGCACCCCTCTGTGCTTTGCCTCCTTGTGTCCCTTACGCCATTAAGCCACTTCCTTACACACCTTTAAATTCCACCTGAAGCTTTACTTCTGCCGTGATGTTTGGCAGTTACTCCCTTATAGACAGTGGGGTGGACTGATACAAAGCTAACTGAAATGGATTTGGGTTTATTGTTATCCCATTTGTCCTCTCCCTATTTGCTTGGTTTGTTTCCCTGTTGCAACTTGTGCTTAAAACGAATTGTTAAGCAGAATCTATTTTTGGTACCACAGGACGGTATGGCACCAAATACAGCAGAGCCCTTACGCTCATTTGCAGTCTGTAGATACTATCTACCATGCAAAAGCTCTGTAGAACACACATGGGATCTCGGAGACCCCCATGCTTGGCAAAACTTAACAAGGCTGTCTTAGTTCAGCTTTTATGTGTTTATGGAAAAACGTGCCTAAAATTTAACAAAGGCACTGGTTTATGCATTCTTACATGCATGTTTTTTTCTTTTTTTTTTCCAGTAAATGTATTTTGAGATATAACAAGTAAACATCTTGCACAAGCCTGGGCCTGAAGCTGAGCACCTGCAACTTAAATAAGATCATCATTGTTTGACTGGGTTTAAATAATTTAGTACAAATTGGCTTTCCTATAGGTGTTGACAAGCATATCATCACTACTTACTAATGAGTACAGGATTCCAGAGGACTGTACAGATATCACACTCCTCCTCAGACTGCGCATGTGTCCCTCGAGTCAAAGTATTTCATAAACAAGCACCTGGAGACCTTGATTAAAAAACACCTGCTCTGAAGCTGTTGGGAGGACAGATTGCACAGTGTGCAGATGGCCTCCACAACATGGGTTGCTGATATTTCTGATATCCGTAGTCACTGGAAATAAAGTTTGTTTCCCTTCCTCCCCCACACCGACCCAACCCTTTATGCTGGCTGCACAGTGGTTGGTTTCATGAAAGTTTATGACCGTGTCCTCAAAGAAGTGGTTGAGGGAGAGTCTGCCACGGTCTGACAGTAAGTGCAACCATAGAAATGACGAGTATAACAAACCCTGCCTTTGTGACAGGCCAGGCTGTTGTTATCGTTGATTACCTTTTGGCCTGATGTTGCAAAAATAGTGATATTTGGTGAAAAGAGGATAAAGGCATCTCAGGGGCAATTAGTGATAAGCAGCCATCTGATAAGCCTTACCACCTGTTGCACAATTTTTCCCTATTCATGCCTGTGACTCCATGGATTGTTAACAAAAAAACATACAGATTTAATCAGGTCTGACATTCACCCCTGGGTCCTGCAAGCTCTTTCTCTCCATACAAATGGGATAGCTCAATTTTAACATCAGTTTTTCGGTTCTACTGGTCCTGGCACAAGGTTCTTGTAGGAGTTTTAGTGCTCTGCTTTCAAAGATGGAAAATAATAAAGCAAGGAAGGGCTCTGTCAGGTCTGGGCACATGTGAAGGATTTCTGCAATGACTAAGGTCTAAGAGGGTGTCTGAAAAGGACTGAAATAGCCACATGCCCTTCTTTGTTGGAAGCCCAGGAGCCTTTTCTATCTGTGTGTATTAATAATTTCAAAACGGATAATTGACCCATGGCTGGAAGCAAGAAGCTTGTCACATTTCCATGTTCAGCTGCTGGCTCTTCCCAAAAAGCAACATCAAGCAGACACCTTTTGGTTACTTTAGGCATGCTTATTCGAGAGAGTCCAGTTAGGTGGACAGCAAGTCCAATACTCTAACAGGACAAAGATGGGAAAACATCTTAAAGATTTTGTTTCTAATCTGGTATTCTGCAAAGCAAATGAGAAATTTAAATATTTCCAATAAAATAGAAGCCAAGCCCTTGCTGCTATTCTGATCTACAGGTTGAAATGATGTATACAGCCTCCCTTTGTCAGGGCTGTGTATTACAATCTTGGATGTCAGTCCTGCCAGCATAGCAACCTGCAGATCCTTCCTAGAGCTGTCCTCAGCCAGCACTAAGTATAGCTTGCTTTGTTTTTACATGCGCTATGACTACAGAGGCCACCCCTGAGTCATACGGGCTGCTCTTAGAAAACTCCAATGTGTCATTCCCTCATTTGCCAGCTTAAGAACCTGTATAAGATTCAAGTCATCTGAAGGGCTTGGAAGGTAGAGTTGTTTCAATAAGGGCAGCAGAACCCAGGAACTCTGACTGTCAATGTCCAGTCCTGCTCAGAGCCAAAACTCCAACTACTTTTTGGGTTTTAGCAGAAAATTAGACCTTGCCACCTCAGCTTGCTAAAGCCAAATATTGCTTTATTGACTTTTTGCCACCTTTAGACTTCCATCTCCTACAGCCACTGAAACTGCTTCAAGCCTTTTATAGAGATAAAACAGTTAATATTCCTAAGAAACAAAGATCGGCTTTTAGACCAATTTGGAGGGCACCAGTGGTCAGACCAGACACACAGATTATTGTTTCTGGTTTTAAAATAGATGAAAACTGGAGATAAAGGAGCAATTAACTTAACCTCAGTGTAAAACAAGGTGTTAGAATGATGTAAGGAGCAGTTTAATCAACTTGGGACAAACAAATAACAACTAATATATAACTTTCATAGTTGACCCTTATTTATTCCTTCAGGTTAATTGAATTCCATATTTCATAAGCCAGTAAATTTAGAACCCTAACCTGCAAGGGTTAATTGAAGCTCCTCTAAAAATGTGCTTGCTTCAAGCTGATTATGCAGCGTATCACGGGCAACTCTACAGGCTACATTTCACTGCACATAGCCTCTTTAAAGCAAGTCAGGTGGTCATTACACTTTGCTGATTACAGCTTGGGCTTCGCACCCTATGGGACATCAGGCTGACCACCATCCAAATAAAGTGAATGAAGAGAATCAGTTTGGCTTCAGTGAGAGCTGGACCAGATCCCATGGTTTCTGGGAAAAGTTTAAAGATGCAGTTTGTTCAGTTCAGTTCCATATCCACTGAATTAGGGATATGAAAATGGATAATTAATGTAGTATGAAAGGAGGTTGCAAAAAATAATTAGATTAATGAAAAATAAAATGCATAAAACAAAGATATGTATTTAAGAAATGGTAGCAAATGAAGGCTATGCTCATGATAGAGCATGTTACGGTACCTTGCTGTCCAGATTCATAGGCATGACTTCAAGCTTCACACAAACAAGTTATTTCCACAAGCCCAGGTGTGGAAAGGCAGCCTGCCTTCTGAGCTAGGAAGTCAAGTGAGGCTAGGTATGATCCTAGGTGCAACTTTCTCCTGTGTTCCAGTTGCTAAAGAAATAGGAAAAAAAAATCAAACAAAACTATATCTAAGGAAAGCATACCTTAACCATACTAGTCCTCTGGCCCATGGGGAAGCATAGAGTCCTCTTTTTTTCAAATTAATCTGCAAACTTAAAGCTAAAGAAAGTATGCCTTAATCACACTAGCCCTGTGCACTACTGAAGGAGATTCCTTCCTTTTTCCTAGGACACCACTTATTTTCACTAATTGCAATTCCCTTCCATTGTTGTGTGACGGCAGTCTGGACTTCTCCTTTTTTAATCAAAAATCCCAGGCTGCTCAGCATAACTGTCAGATGGGAATTTTTCCTTAACTAAACATTCTTTTTTCACCCATTGGAAAATATCAATTCATCACAAATGTCATTGGAAAGGGTTTTAGGTCTGGGATGAAATTGAGAGAAGCCAACAATCCAGGGATTAGGGCTCTGAATCAGAGAAGGGAAGGACTTGAACTCTGGTGTCCCACAATCCCAGATGAGTACACTAACCACTAAGCTATTCCAAGACAGGAGGTGAGTCTGTCTCCTCTCAGGAAAATGTCTATAAAGGGCTGGATTTTGTTCCAACATAGCACAAAAACAAATTGCAATCCTTCTACCCCCACCCCCCTCCTTTAAATTGAATTCTTGTTCTCCAGCCAGCCCAGCTTGGTAATGGTTTTGTGTAAGTTAAATAGACCAGACACATTTTTGTTCCTGTTGGTACTTAATAGATATTCAGTCACAAAAATGCAGCAAATAAAACAGCCCAATCTATATTAAGGGATATTTAAAGATGAAGTCAAGACCAGACCTAGACAGTGGCAGCTTAACAGCTTAATGTTGCAGAGGACTAAATGAAAATACGCGCGTCATTGAAAGCATGGTTACTATCGGCATTTCGAGTGCCATGAACGCTTGGAGTGGGTACTTTTGCTAAGTCTCCTTTCAACGGGGGTCTGCAATAGCTGCCTCTTTCTTTCGGGTTGACCATACCCCACAGTTTAGGATTAGAGTACATTTATGAGTAGAAACGGCACGCGTCGGCCGGGTGGATCGCTGCACCTTAAAAGCAAGGGTCAGGGAGACGGTAACGCAGGACGTGTCGGCCTGCGACCTCGCTCCTCACCCAGCCGGAGCCGGAGCCGGTGCCGGTGCCGGGGCGGGCGGCGGGGGCTGCCCGGGGTGGGCGGAGCGGAGCGGAGCGGAGCGGAGCGTGGCGGGCAGCCGGTCCCGCACCACCATGGACAGCTCACTGGGGCGCACCGGCCCCGCCGCCGCCGCCGCCGCCGCCGCCGCCGCCGCCCGCTGGAGCCCGCCCCGCCGCCGCGGGGTGCCAGCCGCCGGCACCGCGGGGCTATAGATAGTAGGGACAGGCTTGATGAATTAATAACCGACTCCTTGCCCTCAAATTTGAAAATTATTCCCTTTCGGTGTCTACTGGATTCTAGGAACCAGACAGAAGATTTGGCAAAACCCTCCTCAGTTCCACACAACTTTTTCTTTTTTTCTTTTTTTCTTTTTTTTTTTCCTTTCTCGAGCGCATTAAATTAAATGCACGTCGTCTGAATAAACCGCGCATTGTGTCTGTGTCAATAGCTGAAGTTGGGGAGCTCCGGCTGCTTCTCGAGTGGGAGAGGCAGCTCTGCTCAGCTACTCTATCGTTGTTTAATAAAGGAGATCAGCGTGCGCTGATGGGAGTGCCACGACACGTCTGGGTCTTGCTGATGGGGAGGAAAAACACGGTTTTCTCTTTCTCCCCAGGCAATCTTTTCACCCAATTAGAAGATTACACCGCGTCAGACGTGGACTGAGGAGTTTCTCACCCCTGACAGCCGCGGGAGAGTCAGAGGGGAGGAAGGCAACCCTTACGGGAGCTGGGGACGGCAGAACGCAGCAAGGCTAGGTTGCGGGCAAGAATGAGTATATGCTAGAAAGTCTGCCTAAATGTGCAAGCAATTGCGTTTGCTACTAGCTGCATAACAGCCATGCCCTCAAGACCACCCTGGGAGCTTTGGAAAAAAAAAAAAAAAAAAAAAACCAAACCACTGGGACTTCGCACCTCGCCTGCAGAGCGCTGTGTTCGCTGGCTTTGAACCTTCCCAGATCACAGGGGTTGTGCAAGTCTCAGGGGATTTCTGGTGCTCGCAGGACGAGTCCAGCAATCGCTGTTCTGCCGCTCCCTTCCCTTCCCCACCAGACTCTCAAGCAGTCTGCACGCCTGTTTGGGTTTTTTTTGTAATTTTTTTTTTCTTTTTTTGCTGAACACCATTTTTTCCACCCTGGGAAGACTGGGGAGGTTAAACTCCCCGTCTGAACCGAAGCCCTGGACGAGTGCAACTGAGGTTATAGAAAACCGGGAGGGGAAATGACGAAAAAGTTTTATTGTGAATAAAACAAGAGGGAGGAGGGAGAGGCAGAACTTCACAAAGGTGAAGGATGGGAAGTTTGTAGAACTGAGGATTTAGCACCGGGCGGGGGTTAGTCATTATTTCCTTCTGTCTCTCTAAGGCTACGATGTCACCTCCTCCCCAATTAGCTGAACTTGTCCCACTTGTCTGCTTTTCTTTCAAGGGAAGGTTTCTCTACTGAGCGGCTTTTGGGGGGAGCCTGGTCACCTACCCGCCCGCAGCCCCTGGCCCTATTCCCCGCTCGGGAATTACGTGCCAAACCTGGAACAGGGACTTATCTTCCTAGCCAAGCTCCCAGGTCAACTTCCTCGTAGGAAAGCTGATTTATGCCTGTTTATACGTATGGAAAAAGGAGGCAGAAGCCAAGCGCGGCATCCCTCCAAAATCTCATTGTCTTTGAGGCGAGAAGAGGGGAGAAAGGGGAGGAAGAAAACCTAAAATGATAAGGTTTGCCTTGTCGCGGCAGGGAGGACTTGCCCAGAAAGGCAAACACAGGGTTTTGCCTCACCTCCCCGCGGCTGAAGCCTTTTCCAGGTCCAACAAAACGACCGGACCCTCCGTGCGCCCCGGCTGGGAAAACAACCAGCCTCCGCAAGCTCCTCGCCTTGGCGAGGAACCTTGCCGTAACCGAGGCCCCGGCAGGTGAAAGACGGACAAAATTGTGCCTTTTCCCCGCTCCTAGACACAGGACCAGCCGTGCCCGGGGGTGCCCCATGCGCGGAGCGATGCTTTGGAGCAGGTGTGGGGAAGCCGGACGGCGCGATTCCCGTCCCCACACCTGCGCCAAAGCATCGCTCCGCCGGTCCTTCCTCTCCTCCAGCCTCATCCTCTCACCCCCACCGCCCCCGAGGGCAGGGAACACCCGGACCTGTCAGGGAGAAGCGGCAAGGACCGGCGGGGTGAGATGCTGCAGGTGGCGGCGGGTCCCTCCCGGGAGCCGCTTCCCCGGGAGCTCATCCCCCGCGCCGGAGGAGAAAAGGGGGGTTTAAACCCTGCTAGAGGGGATTTTTCGCCCCGTCCCGCCACGGAGGAGGGCTCAGGCTTGCGTGAAGCTAGGTACCAGGAGGAGTTTGCTCACGGGTTAAGCATTTGTGTAGGTGGCAGGAGAAAAAGCGCTGTGCCGGTTGTTGCAGATGACAAACAGACTTTGTGGGGGGGGAGAAAGGGGGGAGTAGGGGGAGGGGGGGAAGGGCATGGTATCATGGTATGATAGTAAGTCTCTTAAACGGGTTTGGCACTGCTCAGTTCCTGCCATATTAGCAAAGCCATAGTTGGGTTGTATTTTTTTTTTCCAAGCCCACTGAGGCAGAGATGAGGCAAACTCAGCCATAGGAAGGTGGTTAGTGATGTCACAAGTTTGGTCTTTTCAATAAAAGCAATAGAGAAGGGTCTCCCTCACTATATATATTAGGAGAAGCTTCTGTTCTTCACAATAAAAAGAGCAGCAAGGGAGAAAAGCACCTGCTTTTAACACCCTTTATTTAGCACTAATCTGTTACAGGCAGAATAAAAACTCTGTAGGGCTGGATTTCTTTTGAAAAGTATTACTTTTTGATTTATTTCACTTCTTTTTTTTTCTTTTTCTTAAGGATAGGACATAGTTTTGGAAGCGATTGCTGAGAAGATCAACCACTGTTGGCCAGGGTGATCTCTGAGAGGCACAGAGGGCTGTAACTCAAGGAAAAGGTGAAGTAATAAATTGTGAAGAAACTGCACTATTCCAAGTTTATAAAGACTATTTATTTTTCCTGAGTCTGTAAGGGTTGGGGTGGTTGGTTTGGGGTTTTTTTTATTTATTTCTGGAAGAAAGGAAATTCTAAAAATATTTGATGGACGTTTTACCTTTAACATCAGCAACAGACGTATGAGTGTGTGGGGGCTGTTTTCAGGGGATGTCACAATTATTTTTAATTAGTCGAAAGGGCGGTGTAAATCAAAGAAGCCTATTAGCTATACATTTTAATTTATAGCCTACCAGGTGTTCAGGGAATGTATTTACAGCATAAACGATTTAATGTTTTCAGCATGATTTCTATTTCAGCACTTAGGTTTTCGATTTTATTTGCCTATGTGGTATGAAATTTGGCTAAGGAGCTGGGCTTTTAAATTGTGGCAGCAAGTGTCGTTGCACGCAAAAATAACCTGCAGGTAGAAAAGTGCTTTGCTTTGCGCCTAAACTTTCTCCAGAAAGCGTTCCTTAATACGGGGAGAGGATGGGAAGGAGCAACCAGCCGGCACACCTCGGTGTTTTGTTGCGGCTTGTGAGGGTGTTGGCAAAGCTTTTGCTGTAAATCAGGCTGTCAGTGGCAGAAACCAGCGAACCCTCCGTACCTGGGGGCAGCAGCGGTGCCTGTGGGCAGGTTGCTCCGGGGAGGTTTCGACGGGGCGCGGAGCGGAGCCCCGCGGAGGGTGCGCGGCCGCGGAGGAATGCGGGGTCCCGGGATGCTACAGGGACGGTGCCGGCGTCCCCAGATGGTTTTTGCTGCCCGCCTGGGCAGGGCCACAGCGTGCCCATCCTCTGCCGTCAAACAGGAGATTGGCTTGCAAAGCATTTCCCTTTGGAAGAGCCGCCGGGGGTGGGGGCAAGGGGCGCACCAAAACCCCCGGGCTTTCTGCCGGTACCTTCCTTCGGAATACCCGGGGACAGTTTGTTGCGCAAGCAGGCTGTATAAAGGGGCGGACTGTGTTACCTTTGGGTTTTACATAAGTGTTTTCCTGTGATGGAAAAATTTGGTCCCTCCGTCGGGGCGGGGGTGCGGGGCTGCCGGCGGGGCGCAGGGATGGGGGGGGCTCTGGCCGCGCTCCCGCCGCTCCGGGCGCCGCCGCCGCCGCTGCCTCCGCAGCCCCGCGCCGCTGCCCGCCTCGCACGGCAGCCCAACCTGACACAGATATTTGCAACGCCCTGGCCAGATTGACGGAGGAAGAAGTGGAAGGCGAAAGAGGGAGAGGAGGAGAAAACTTTCCACTAATCTACTTTTTTGGCCAGGAGCGCCTGTGTTCATAGACTGCGAGTCCTCCCCCCAGCCCTCCCCCTTAGCCCCCCCTCCCCTTTCACTAGCGTACAATTAACATCATTAGGAATCAACCCTCCAGCTAATAGGGGAACCGCGACGAACAACGGTAGGTGTGTGAAAGGAGAGGCGGCAACGATCGCAGGCTGGGCTTTCGGGCTTGATCTAAAAAGCGTCCCCGCTGATGCGGGGATCGCCCTTTCCACGGTGGTACGGCAGGGGAGGCGCTGACCTAGGGGTAAACACAAAAAGGGAGAGCTGGAGTGGGAGAGAGAGAGGAGCAGAAGATGCGAAGAGCTTGGCCGGAGTCCTTAGGGTCTCCTGAGTGCATGTGCTGTCTGTCGGGTGTTTCCCTTTCTTCGCTTCTTTTTGATTCCGGTCCCGGGAAGCGCTGATTTCTAAGTCTCCTTTTTGCCTGTGGGTATCCCGCCCGGGCTCTCGCTCTCTCCGCACATGTTCCTAGGGCGCCATCTCTTTGCAAAAACCCTCCGTCCTCCCGCAGGTCTCCCAGAAGCTGCTTCGGAGCGTGTGAACATCGCAGGCTCCAGCCCAATCCAACCTGCGGAGCCAAGCATGACTCCCAGCCCCTGAGCCTCCCCGGGCTACCGCTCTTCTCGGACCGCTCGGGCTCTCCGACTTGGGCAGCGCTCTCTGCTTGAGTTCACTTTCCTTGTCACTGCTCTGGACCCAACTTTCCGGAAGCAGAGGACGTGAACCTGACTTTTTTTTTTTTTTTTTCCCAGAGGTATACTTCAAGACAGATGTATAGATGCTCTCCCACCCCCCCACCCCCGACACCCCGACGAATCTCTGTGTGTGTGTGTGTGTGTGTGTGTGTCCGCGCCTGTGTGTGTCTGTGTTTACAAAGAAGAGGGCAGCTGAGCTGACTTTTGGGAATCTTTCCTTATCTGCAAAGAGGGCTTCGCTTGCAACTGAAAGCCCTGAGACAGCCTCTTAGAGGACCAGAATTGAAGAGGGCTCGGGGAGACAAACGGACGCTCTCTCTAACCCGACTCAAATATGAGCTAGATGATTTTTGAACTAATATTGAAAGAGATCTTGCCTCCGGGCAAGAGAGACAGAGAGGGAGGGAGGGAGGGAGGGAGGGAGGGAAGGAGGGAGAGGCAGGCAGCAAGGGGGAGAGACGGAGCGAAGTTTGGAAGAAGTGAGCCGCTGCCGAGGGCTCCGAAAGTTTGTTTTTCCTTCACAACCTCGGAGCTGGTAGAGCCGAAAGCAGGGACTGCTTGGGGACGGCGCTGGCGCATGTGTCCCTCGGGACTGATCTCCCTTTCCTTGCAGGTTTTAAGACCCGGAGGATACAATGTTCACTAAACTCTTCCAGCAGTGGAGTTTCGCAGTGTTTCTGCTGAGTTACTCCGTGCCCTCTTACGGGAGATCAGTAGAGGGGATCAGCCGCAGACTGTGAGTTTCTCTTTTTTTTTTTCTTTCCTCTTTCTGTCTTTCTTCTTCTCTGGGTGCGGGTGGGGAGGGAAGCGGCCGGCCCCCGTCCCCCCGGGCCGGCAGCGCCGGGGCGGGCGGCGGGAGCAGCCCGGGGCGGGGGGAGGTTTGCAGCCTCCAGCAGCGCAGAGGCTCCGGGTTACCTGCCCCAGGTGCTCGCTGCGGGGTGCCCAAGCCATGGGCAGAGGGCGTTTGGGGCAGGGAAAGAGCGCTTTTCAGCTGTTGGGGAAAGCTCTTTGGAGGGAGAGGTTAAAGCTGAGGGTCTCCCGAGGGGAGAGAGCAGCAGTGCAGCTGGCTGCTTGTCCAGCATGCGCTGCTGCCCCTGCACCTTTCTGCGCCCTGGGAAGGTCCAGGTAGAGAGCATCCCCTTTTATCAAAGTGCTGTATGTTACACTAAGTACCGTATACTTTTTTCAGCCCTGGCATGCGGCCATTATTGATAAGGGTAGGGATAACGCACAGTAGTGAGGGCTGTCATGAAAGTGAAGTACTGAACAATTTCTTTGGATTTCTGCCGCTTCAGGAAAAAAAAATAATCCAAAGAGAGTCCAGTATTTGACTTGTACGCAGACGCGTTTTGTTTTTTTTTTTTTTTTGATAAATGATAATGTAACTTAAGAGAGTCTGTTCAGGAAATGACCTTTTTGCTCTTTCCAAAATAATCAACATGGTTTATACTAATACCGCTATGCAAAGTGCAGAAGAGAAGCCACTGGGCTGATGTAGAGGCAGCTGTCTCACACATCTAACTCACTGGCTTTCACTGGACTTGCATCAGATTTTCTAAGGAAGAAACACTTCAGTCGTACTGTGGAGGGCTGTATTGTTACTGAGTTCAAAAGGAAGTCAGGTTGGAGAAAGAGGATTGGAAAATCCAATCACAACTTATTGGGAAACATGACACAGCAAACTGAATTTCAGATGGGTTTCCTTGTAACTGATTACATACATAAGGACAAGATCTCCAAATAGCACTTCCTCTGCCATTTAAGCAACAACAAAAAAAAAATCCCCCAGGTGAAGTGACTTCAGACACACCTAAACCTTGGCACCAGGCAGACAGCTATTACAAATCTCCTACAGCAAATTGTGTAGAACATGTTATTGCTGATAATTCCTCCCAGTCCATTAATGCTTAGCTATTTTGTACTCCTGCAAATTATTGTTGAGCTATTTATTTCATTTGAGACTATTTTCTTCTTTGGGATACAGAGGAACCAAACTTCAGTTTCAGAAATAAAAAAAAACTGAAAATAATTGAAGTACAGTCAAATGCTGTATTTTCTTGGCTAGGAAACTCTGAATTGGACCTAAGCCAAATCTGTTTTTAAAAAAGTTAGATTTGCTAAGAAATACTCTTTCTCTTTTTGAAGCTAGTGTTGTTCTAACACTTGTTTTTAAAGGTCAGGATTAGAGGTCTTCCCAACATCCCCATTCCATTCTGACAGGGGGAAAATAAAGTGGAAGTTAAACAGTCAAAATGCATTTCTCAGCTCCTTCTTTGCTATGGCATGTAAAACACACAGAAGAAACCAGTTAGCTGTCAGTTAGTGGCACTCACGTAGTTTTGTTTGTGGGTACAGCACAAACACAGACACCACACTCAAACATGTGTCCTGTTTTAATATCACCACAAACCATTCCTAGAGTTAATGGTTAATAACTCACTTAAGCCTAGAGATATTTTTTTTTTCAGTCAAAGACTTAAACCAGTAACGGATGAAAATACTGAAGCACGTTATTATAGCCATGCAAAAATAATCAAAATGACATAGGCCTAGTTCTACAGACTTTACTGAGGAAAATCTCCCATGGAAAGCAATGGCAAATTAGCCCAAGAAAAGAATGCCAGGCATATTATTTGTTATAGAAATGCTTTAGCTGCTAAAGAACTTCTGAGAAACCCAGTAATGCCTCAAAATGAAATTAGATATTTTTATCAGCATGCCCAGATATTGCAGCATCATGTCCCCATATCTGTTCAAAATATTTTTTCTAACCCTGAGATAGGTTGAGCTGCTTTCACTCCCTTTGGAGACAGTGGCAAGGGCACTTGGTCTTGCAAAATCCAGACCGAGAGATGAGTTATTTTGCTGAACTTATGATCAGACCCAATGTGAATAGTTAAGGATAACAACGGTTAAATAAGAGCAACTCTGAGGCAGAAAGTTGTTGCTTAAAGAATGTTGCCTCTCAGTGACGCTAGATAGCCAGTGAAAAAAAATGAAGACTGCATGGTCCTGGAAAGAACAGCTTACCTGGAAGTACATGAAGTCAGAATAGTCATAGTCTTGGATTTCTACTCTTTTCCCCATGACGAGACACTAAGTCCCATATGTGCATAGTGTACTTGGATACCGTAATTAGTTTGGACACCCTGGTGACATACAAACCATCAACATCCTTCTCTCAAAAGTGCCTACCACATGTAAGCTCAGCATTTACTGCACTTGGTTTGGGGTCAGACTTTTTCCTTGAATGAGAGGCACATTTTATAGAAGGATGGAAGGGACCTCTAGTGGGTCATCTTAACCCTAACAGCCTAATATTTTTTTACATACCGTACCCAATATGTGAATGCAATCATTCCAGTTTCCATTGCCTTCCTACTCTGAGTGTGTGGGTGAGATATTGTTGATATCTCCATTATGAAGCACTTCTTACATCAGCCTTCTTGGGCAAGTATTTTTCCCTGATTTACAAACACAGGAGTTGTTTGAATAACTGAGGCAGAAGGAGGCAGAAGGTCAAAGAGATATGTATCTACCACATCTTCTTTGTTTTAAGAAGATTTGTGATCTAGAGCATACAAAGGAAATTGGTAGGCAAAATGTAATCCTTAAGTCTGGCTGAGTAATAAAAGTCATGTGAAATATAACACTACGTAATGTTATACAATCATCTGGAATAGCAGAGTGTTATTTGGGGCCAGACTTGATGCTAAATATCATACAGACATTTAAACAGAAACCCACCCTCTTTGGCACACTAACCCCTCACACGTCAATCCCTGCATTATTTTGGAAATGCACACTCACACAAGATGTAGATCTTGTAATGCTCTTTGACTGCCTTGTGTGTACTGGAACCAAATCTTTAGGTTTCGGGTCTGTAAAATGGAATAGCTTTTCAATCAAGAGGACTTTAATAACAGGCTTTAGAGATTCAAGATTTTGTCACAGTGGGTAAATTGACCAAATACACATTACAGGATTAAGGCAGCTTTAGGTTGTCTGTGATAAAAGGAATTATCCTCGGTAGTTTACAAGAGGCAGTAGGAAAGCTTTGCTCATCACATATGAGATGTACTGTTTTAAACTCAGTAAAGCACCAAGATTTTGTACGCTTTTTATAAACTAGGAGAGTGAAAGGAGAACTGCATTTCCCATGCAAATATCCTGGGAAGATAGATTACTGAAGCTAGGAGTGTAACATGAGCCACAATGGACAGCTTGACAAGCAGCACAGAAGTATGCCACTCAGAGGAGTCCGAGGTATGCTAGCTTTTTAGCATACCTGCAAATCAGACTGACCTTAGTCAGAAGGTTGTTAGAGATGGCTATCGGAGAGCTTCAAGGAGTGCACTGGTCAAAAAAGTTCTCCTGGGGGAGATCTTGAGCTTCGGTTAGTGGTCACAGCTGCACTGAAGATAATGAGACAATATGGGTTCAACGCAGCAGTATCACGTTGCTTTTTTGCTTAGGGACATTGAGTTGAAGGGCACAAAACACTTGTCCTAAAGTCTGAAGTCACCCAAAACTGTTTTGGGGGAGCTTAAAACATAGACAATGTTTGGTCAAATATGTGCTCAAAAACGCGAGTATAGCTAGGCCTGATTTTGAGCAAGTATCCCTGCTGTATCACTTCATGCAAAAACAACAGTCGTCTTGTAGTCTCATTGTAGAATGTGAGAAAGCTGCTGTTTGAATTTTACACTGAGTAGTAGAGACGTAGTATCACTTGAACCCGTCACTTGAACCCAATACTCAAAAAGTGCAGCTCTACAAAGACAAAAAGTGAAGGGGATGCTCTTAAGCCAATGCTACTTGAAGTTGCCAGTTTCAAATAGCTCTACTGTTGATCCCACCACAAATCTAAAGTGTTTGGCTGAAGGGACTGGCAAAGATAAATTACAGAACACTCCCAATCATTTAGCATACTGTCTTTGTCCACCACATTTTGAAACCTGGTAACATAGCAGGATAATTAGGGACGGAAGGAAGGAATATTCACTCACAGTTCTGTGTCTTCTCCCATTTCACCCACATGCAGAAACAACTTCTTATCCAGCTAACTGACCAAATGATTATACGACAGGCAAGGCAGTGAATTCATTTTCTTTGGCCAGTAAGAATCCAGTCACATGTAGTACCCTGATGCAAGATGAGAGGATACATAGCCAATCTCAGCACACTGAAGTAGGGCAATTGGAAGGATAAACTGTATTATAGCATTCATGGGAACATAGCTAAAATCCCAGCTTGTGCTTTCTGTGGTTCACAGTGCAGCTGTGCGTCTATCCTACATCAAGGAAAAAGCATGTATTTTCTCACGGTTATGTGTTACCCAGGTGCCACTTGTATCTTCTTTCCTCAGATGTTTCATACCTTCTTTGCTAGAACAACATCTATCTCTAAAAGACGTATAGCTAACCATCTCCCAGTTCCTCGAAAACAGGACAGAGATTAGTGAACCAAAAGGTCAAGAACTCTGGAAAAGTACCAGGGACCTACTGAAACAAACCAGGATGCTCTTGAAGAAGATCCAGTGAAGAGGGCTAGCATAAAACTCAAAGAGCACAGCAGACAAGAAATTTGGCCCCAAAAGTTCTTGCTTAATGGAATACTAGAAAGGCATCTAAAACTATAATTAGACACAAGTGGCCACGCAGTAAAACCAACAGGAGTGGTTGAGGCTCATCTCTGCTGATGCTCAGGCTGCTGCCTCTCTGGATAGCTCGTTATGGACTCAAGTGCCTACGTTTAAGGTGCCCAAATTTGAACATTTTTCCATTATGCTCCTGCAATTGTACTCATTTAAATTTAGAAATTAAATGCACTTTTATGTATTCATTTATGTTTTTGAAGCACATTACTGAGCAGAAGAAAATTATTAGGATGATGCTGTATAAACACTGCTTCCAGCTTCAGTACAAAGTATTCGTTATTCCTTCTCTTGCTTGACTGCAGTGCTCCATTATCTGACCCTTTAGTTTTCCTATCTTTGACAACTGTCTTCCTGCTTTTACTGCCTGAAGTGTGATATATTAAGAGATGTAGTACTTTCCTAGAACAGAGCAGTGACTAATCCAACTCCAGGTCCAGTCGTGTATGATCGGTCAGCTGAGAATTATTACCCGCTTAGGTCTTTCCCTTCTCTGTAGGGAGCAGCTACTCTGAGAAGCAGGACTTGTTCCAGCAGTCTGACTTAACTGGATGTCTCCAAGCCTGAAAGCTGGTACACGGTCACTGTGGCTGCCACTGCCAGTGGAGAGAAGAACTCTGCCAAGTACTGGGCAATAACCAAATCCTAAAAGTTTTTTTTCCCCTCCTCTCTTCTCTTTCTGTAGCAAACGGGCTGTATCAGAGCACCAGCTTTTGCATGACAAGGGCAAGTCAATCCAAGACTTACGAAGAAGAATATTCCTTCAAAATTTAATTGAAGGTGTCAACACTGCAGAAATCCGTGCAACTTCAGAGGTTTCACCTAACCCTAAGCCTGCTACCAACACGAAGAACTACCCTGTCCGATTTGGTAGTGAAGATGAGGGCAGATACCTAACTCAGGAGACAAACAAATCACAGACCTACAAGGAGCAGCCTCTGAAGGCATCGGGGAAGAAAAAGAAAGCAAAGCCTGGAAAACGTAAGGAACAAGAGAAGAAAAAGAGGCGAGCCCGCTCGACTTGGCTAAATTCTGGCATGTATGGAAGTGGCATGACCGAGAGCCCACTCTTGGACAACTCTGTTACTACACATAATCACACTTTAAGGTAATCCTGCTACATCCTTTTGGGGGGCATACCATATATTTGTTGAAATTGTTATCCTTTGGTGTGCTAGGCTGAGGTCTCACGCAAGCCTGGAGTAATAGCATACCTTTATGCTCATAACTGGGCAGTGGCTTTTCAAGCAGTGCACAGTCTCAAGGTGCTTTCTGGAGGTAAGTACCCTTTACACTTTGCACTGTTAACAAAGTCGTTCTTTCCCATGACAAAATGAGCTTCCTGAAGCTGAGTGAGTAGCAAGTAAAGACATTTCTGCAAAAAGAAAGCACATCGTGGCCATTAAAATTTCCTTTCCTGTTTAAACCGTGGTGTCTCTCACTTAAGATCTTGGTCCCACACTTGGGCCCCAGCAGATTGAAAGCTTTGAGTTTTATTTAAGGCACTGCATCTATAAAATGGCGAAGTTTTCTTTCCTCCCTCTCAACGCCTCCCCTTTTTGGCAACTTTCCTACCCTTACTTTACAGTTTTTCATTTTACTGTTTAACCTTAGGGGAGAACACGGAAAATTTCTCTCTTAGTAATATCTGCAAACAATGCGGACCAGCCTTTCACTATAAAATTTTCCCTGCCATTAGGACTTTTTAATTCAGCTCCATCTTTTTACCAGCTCGTGAAACAATTACGTTGGTGCTGAAAAATGTTGAGCACTGCTTTTGGAGAGAGACGAGCTTTCCTCATGTATGACAATGAAGGGTTTTCAGGGCAGTGGCGAGCTGGAGACTTCAGCCCAGGTGCCCCAAGCGACTCATCCACTTGCAGCCATCTCAGCTTGAGTGGAAATCTGCACACTTGCAGACTAAGCGAAGGTGTCCACTCCTCAGTTCTCCTTAAATGTTTGCATTTACAACAGCAAAAACTCCACCATTTTCTCTTCTCCTCCCCTTCACTTTGGAAGAATAGGAACATAAGAGAAGTGCCACTTGCTCACAGTAAATCCCTTAGAAAAAGACACCAGCTGTGGGATTTACTAAAATCCAGCCTTGGGTTAAGCTTCACGGGCCATAGTTTGCAACGTGCTCCATTGCCTCAACTTCTGCTGGCATCGACAGGAGTTACGGACCTTTAGGTCTAGGCATTCTGTGTCCCACACCACAAACCAGTTAGCATGGCTGTAGCAGTAAGTGGTGAAGTACGAGAGGTTGGTTTGTCTCAGCGCCTTAGGAAAGGCATGTTGCAGTCAGGAGTCACCTGATGTTTCAACAGGTGTTGAGGAACTGTGGTGGCCAATAAATAGCATGTCTTTGGCACATAGACATCTGGAATGCAGGGAAAACACATCCTACAGCATTTTGGCTGTTATTTCTTTTTCTTACTACTCTGTCTTTGGTTGTATATCCAATTGGATATGTAAAAGAATGACAGGTACAACCCTGTTGATTTTCCTAGTTCAGCCTTTCTGTTTCAAGTATGGTTGGATGGCTGAAGGCAGTCAGCCTTACAGTGGAGCCCAGACTGCTGAAGGCAATCTCCAACTTTACCTTACTGATATTATTGCCCGAGATGCAGTATTTCTCCAGGGCAAGAAACAGATTCCTAAAGAGGACCTATATTTTAGATAATTAATTGAAAATGATTAAACAAAGAGGAGCAATAAAACAGGAAAACAAAATTCCCCTTTCACAAGGATAGAGCATAATGTGCTGGTTCAGCTCTTAAGAACTGCTAGTATATGAGCTTGTAGTTATCCCAGTAGACTGGTAAAAGATATAATTTCTAAACTTTAAATGAAAGCAAGTCCCAACTCCCTGACATGTACTTTAGGGGGAGCCAGGTTCAATGCAGTTGTCTATGCAGTTGTTGGCACAAGGTGGGCAAGCACATTTTAGATGGAGGGATGACCACATCTGAGTGAGGTTGGATCCTCAGCTGTCCTGAGCTGAATCAGGAACTTCTGCTCTATCTGCGGGTGGGGGACAAGGAAGGTGTGTGCAGACAGGATTTCCACATGCTACACGAATAGAAGCTGCTTTTGTAGCACCCCTACGGCTAGCTGCAGCTTAGGAGAACCATCATCACTTTCTAGTGAGGGAGTGGCTATACATAAAGCAGTAGGGCAAATGTCAAGGAAGTACAAAGATAAAGTTTAAGCTTGCTTTTCCCTTCTGTGCTTCTTTTCTGCTCAACACACTGAACTAAAATCCTCATGCCAATTCCCTCTGCACAAGCTCAGTCTCAAAATGTTGGGTTTAGGTCAGAAAAAAAGACCAAAAATAATGTGCTCCCTAGATCTTTTGACTTACAACAGGATGTATCTCATAAAAGAAGGCAATCTTGCAAAATCTGGGACCAAATCACGCAAAGCAGCTTGCAAGTAGTCATTAGTACAGAGCCCATTGTCAAAATGTGGCTTAGCTTAAACTCTAAAACAAAGCCTAAAATCCAAGCCAAAATGAAAATGTCAACCTCTTAAAAGTAGGCCTGCATAATGCAGACCCACATATACAGTCACACTGTATGAACTGTGTGCCATTATTATACATATTGTAATGTAGCCTGAATACACCCTAATATTACTAGCTAATTATTAGGGGGGAGCTTCATGCTAGGCTTTCCATTCCAGGCACTTAAAAAAGACTTTCTCATGGACTTTCCAGCTATATTCCCATTCCAATTCAATTAAGCTGTTATTACTTAATTTCCTAAGAAACCTTTCGAATGAGTAGACTCCCTAATTCTAAATTTAGTCTCATATTCAATGTGCACATAAAAAAAACCCTTTTAAACTCTCAAGGATTTGCTTTTTGTGTGTGTCTCACGCCCACACACGTCTGCCATGTGGAATGCTACCCACAGCTTCGGCGATCAGTCCAGCAACAGAGCGAATCACGCTCCATCCTATAGCTTCGCATTCCACCCTATAGCTGTTTCCCAGGGAACCAACGTGCGTTACAGAAATGTGCTGTTCACAGGGACAGAAGGGAAAAAAGCCCAACCATTCAGCATTTTCTGCAGCACCGCTGAGAAGTAACTTAAAATAACATCGTAGTATAAGAAATATACTGCCAGGATAGGAGCAGGCTCTGCTTCTGTTCTCATGCCTTCACAAGGAAGGCAGGAGTGCAGAACTCACACCAGGCTGCCAGCATCCCTTCAAAAACTCCCAGATCTTAGAATTGTGTACATCTGACTCTTTCAGCTTTGACTGAATGCAACAGGAGTCAGAGCTTAACATGACGAGATGCTCGTTTTCTTTCAGGACCCAGCTCTTTGGCTCATGGAGGGGATTTCTAGTCTTTCAGGACAAGAAAGTTTCAGGACTCTAGTCTTTCAATTCAATCAAGCACTTAAAGAGACACGCTATCAAGGGGCAGTTCACTTCCAGACCTGAGCAGCCTTTACTGTACGAGTACTGCATTTACTCGTATTCATGACAGCATAGAAATATTTAACTCTACAGTAAACAGACCCTTGTCTAACAGGTGGCCTCTCAGTGCGAAAGATAGACCAAATAAGCCTTGGGAGACTGTTGTAATGCCAGCAAAAAGCCCAACACCACACCCAAGCGGTTAACAGAGCAGGGGCACGATTGCCACAGTGCTCAATAAGGACTTTCTTTCTCTTACCTTCAAAAGAAATTTCTCGTTTCTCCAACTGTACTTTTTTTGGTGTGTTTATTATAGGTTGATACAATTTTTCTACCTGTAGCACTTGGGAATCTTCTTGCATAAGGCTCTAAAGAAAACTAAAGCCCCTTCCTGTTTCTCTGAGTGTACAGTAGAGTGGAATAGATGGCCTCAGTGTCAAGACAAACTGCAGGTCTTCATACAGCTACCTGAGTTGCATCAAAGGAAATATAGTAGAGGTCTTGAAAAGACGTCTAAAACTGTAGCATTCTTGCCCTATTATTGCACATATTTACGAGCAATGTACACTCGTTATAGTCCATGTCACTCTTGCTACTAATTTTGTGTCCCTGTATTTGGAATGAAAATTAATTTTTATATTTTTTCTGTCCTTCTTTTCTTTGCAGGAGGCGCTGACATTTTCAGCAAGAGATTTTTGGAAGACATATTGCAGTATTCTGTAATAGTGAACATATGGGAAGTATTAAAATATTTATTACTTGTAAATATTGTAAATGCTCAGAATAAAACCTTTTCCCCCCATTGCTCTCTGAAACTGCACATTTGGTTATTGTGAATTTTCCTTTTTTTTTTTTTTTTTTTTTTTTTGCTAAGGCTAAGACAATTATTATTGTCACATTTACCATAATTTATTTTGTTGACTGGTGTATTTATTTTGTGAAAGTATCTTGGTGCTGCTGACTTTCTATATTTTTTGTAACATAATGCACTTTAGATATACATATCAAGTACATTGATAACTGACATAAAATGTTCCTGTTTTGTGGTTGACTTCAATGAATGCCTACATACAATTGTTCAAACTGATTTTCCTTTGTGCATGTATAATAGCAGTATTTTAAAATTTGTAAAGAATGTCTAATAAAATATAATCTAATTAAATCGTGACTCATAAGGAAAAATGTGTCCTTTAGGAATTTCAAGAGCAGGAAAGCTATTTTTTTCTTTACTACATTTGAAAATCGTTTTAAATTTAATGTGTTTACATTGGTTCAAGCTCCCACATTTTCACATTAGCTTTTACTTAAAAATCACTCAGAACGTATTTTGTTCCAGTGCTCTATTTCAAGTCAGCTAAGTTGCTGAACTACCTGGGGGTACTGTCATATAGCCCCTGCTGCAGGGAAAGCATGATTCCCAAACTTTCCAGCCCCCAGCCCTGCAAAGGCTGAAGCATTACACTCTCCGAATGAGAGGATGTGAAAAACAGCCCCAGGGGATGCATCACTTACTACACTCTTGGAAGGTGCTCTCATGTCACACCCTGTAGTCTTGTTCAAAAATAGGCAGATGCTCAGTGTCCTCAACTCCCACCAACTTTTCTCAAAGATGAAAATATCTACCACATGAGTGGAGTCTCAGGTCTTTGTACTTTGGGACCACCTGATGTTAATGTTGGGGGTGGGGGGGGCTGGGGGGGGGGAAGAGTGTTTACTGGTGAATATATAAAGGAAAAAAAGCATGGAGACTGCAATAGGTGACACATCACTAGGTACTGTTGGATGGCTTGAATAACTTTTCCCACCACAAAGATGCCTCACATGGCTCTGTTTCTGAAAAACATCTGCATTAATTTTACTTCTGCCTTATACCCATAGATGACTGCAGTTAAGGGGGAGACCATCTTCATTACTTCATGGTCGCTGGCTGCAGAAAACAACAGAAAAAAATTATCTCCTATCCCTTTTTTTAAAGTGAACATATGAGTCCTGCTTCCTATCCCTTTTGCTACCACCCACATGTTAATCGCAGCAGCTGCTGTGGGGGCAACCTGAATAAAGGAGATTGTTTCACGGAGATATCTGTACTTTGTAAAATCCTACTGAATTTTCTCTGTCTCGCTCCTTTAACATCAGCAACATCAGAAAAATGCAAGCGTGGAAAAATAAATTACAAATCCTGGGAATTTTAAGATAGTTCTTGTAATTGTTGCTCCATTCTGTAGTTGCCAAGCTTTTCTTTTTTATTCTTCTTTCCTTTTTTTTAAGTGCCATCTTTTTCCATTGCCAAAGTACAGCCATCATATAATATAAACCAGATGTATTTATGCTCACTACCCAATCTTGCAGAAAACTACCTCCAAGAAAGGACTAAAAGCAAAAAAATTTGACAAAAACTTACCCATCCTCACCCGACCACTTCTCTGAAGTGTGAAATTTAACGCTTCATTATGCCCAGTTAATTACTACAGCCACAAAGCACATGCGTATGATTTCTTTTTCAGATGAAAAATATTATACATGATGAAACGTAGCACAACTTTGGGGTTGCATTAAAGAAAAAAGGCATGGTTCCTGCACATTTTCAACTTGGCCTCCTTGCACATCCTGCCTATTTATAGTATCCAGCTAATGCTTGGATTTATACAACTGAAGTTAACTGCAATATATTCAGAAGATGATTTTGTACCTCAGGATTACCAGCATATCCCAGCTGTAACTAAAACTTAAAGCTACAGTGGGCAAGGGCAATTTATCTTTGTCAGAGAGGATGATCCTCGGCAGAGGGGGGCTGCCCAAAGAGCATGAAACAAAACCATACACCCAAATGCTAAACCTTGGCTCTGTAGAACTGACCACTTCACAAGAGGAGGCCTGATTCTGAAGTGCCTCTGGTCTCCTCCTTATCTTTACACTTTTCATTAAGGACTTGCAAATTTTTGCTACTTCCTATGTGTAAAATTTGTGATTGTAGTGAATTCAAACAGAAGTCCTGTTTTTCTTACAGGCATTTACAGAGGCCTTATAAAAGTTGTCTACAGATCCTGCGGTTCACAGACTATGGTTTGCAAGTCACTGCTGCAGACCATTGGATTTAACTCTGCAAAGCCGAATGCAAGTTTTTTTTCACCTCTCGGCTTCGCAGGAAAATAAACCCTGAAGACCCCTATTTCTGAGGCAAACTACAGCAGCTTTGCCTTCCTAACTGCACAGGTCTAAAATCTTACAGAGACTTTGGTTTTTCAGACAGTTTAACCTTAGTGATTCAACTTGTCTCAGAGACACTGCAGTAATCAGGACTTATCCTGATATTTTCTGGTATACATGATGTCAAATGTGAGGTATGATTATTGCAGAGGAGTAAAAAAATAGTTCTAGGGCTTCAACCTGCACATTGTATGACCTCTTGGAAGACTGTACTTTCGCATTCATGTATGTCTGCCCACCTGATGTTCTACATGACATACGAGCACACCTAAACATTCCTAAAATGGACAGCATTACGGATAAGGAGGCACTCCAAGAGTTTGGAAGGGCCAGAAGAAACGTGGCTCATGCAACTTTCATTTGGCCTCTGGCGTTTCTCTGACCTCTTCATCCCAGCTTTTCTCCACACCAGTTTCCTCTAGCTCTCTACCTACCTGCCAGCAGGAAAACCAACCAGAGTAGTGTGGGGAGGTGTTCTCCTCACTGTTGCTTTACATTGCCCTATCCCAGTGCCTTTTCCCAATCTTCTGGCTAAGCAGGCACTGTGGGAATAGTCTGCCTTTGCCCTCATAGCCTTTTAGCACAGGCCTGCTCAGATGGCAGGGTCTGTGGTCCGGGTGCAACATGGGAGCTGGAGGGTGGTGGGGTGCCTTTGGCTGTTCAGTAAGGGAAGTGCTCTCAAAGTCCAGTCATGCACAGGAGTTGGACCATGCTCAGTGATGAAAGCTTTTGCTGATAAAGGAGCCTTCATTCAATGAGTGTGATTTTTCAGAGGGTTACAACATGGCCAAGTGTTCTTTAAGGTGATAAAAGAGCATTTCTAATGCGAAAGATACACTTCCAATTTTCCATGTTTTCCCCTGAGCCACAAAGGTGCTACAGCTTCTCAGAAAGAATTCCAGAATATTTTTAACATGGATAATACAATGTGTTTTCCTTTTTCTGCATTTAAAAATAGTATGACTATTTTCGCTGAAACTTTCTAAAAGACGGTTTACAAGTTTTCAGCTTGAGAGGTCAAAGACGAGCCAGAATTACAAAGAAATGAAGCCAGGGTGTCATACTAGGAGATGGTTGACTACCTCAGAAGTGCGCTGAACAGCTGCACTCAGATCCAGCTAACACATTCAGAAACGTTGTTGCTGCCCAAGACCTCCAAGGGGAACCTACATTTGGCGCCCCACTGCTGCTCTGGTTTTAAAGCAGTCACCATGTTTACTACAGAACTTAAAAGCTGTTAAGAGACACCAAATGATGACAGTTCTTCACAGCAGCTACACTGTGCTGGACCTCAAAAACAGACCTTTTTAGACCCTGAGCACTTGGCAGTGGTAACTCACCAACAGTGGAGTTCCAGTGGAGTTTGTTTCGTGGTACTTTGTAAATACA